>NC_092859.1:2721293-2756304 GCF_032062135.1 Pyxicephalus adspersus
TAAGCAGTGATGACCGGGTTTCATGTCCTAGTTTTTCACTCGAGTCAAAGTAGCATCCTGTTTTTTTCAGGTAAAAGCAGATACCCCAGTTTATGTTTGGATCCGTATATATTTGAGTGCATATAGCTCTCTTCCTATTGTGTGATACTTCCCCACCTCCTGGATTGTAAGCTCTTCTGGGCAGGGTCCTCTCCTCCTCCAGTGTCTGTATCTGTCTGTCATTTGCAATCCCTATTTAATGTACAGCACTGCATAATATGTTGGCGCTATATAAATCCTATTTTTTATTATTATTATTATTACTATTATAAATAATAATAATAATAATAAGAAGAAGATTATAGATTACACATATAGCCAATAAAGGGGACTTTTAAGACATTCAACTAATTGAAAATATATGAAAATATAAATACAGAAAACCCAAATATTTATTGTACAGATATTAAAAATTATATAAATCTATTCATACAATATTAGAAGTTATATTCTCCATGGTTCTAATATTATAGTTCAAAGTAAAAATGTTGTTTTTATATTTATATTTACATATATATTAAATTAGTTGTGGATGCCTAAAAAAGTCCCCTTTGTTGGCTGTATGCGTGATCAATGGATTATTTTGGGATGTGGCATTAAGTAATCTGTGGGGTGGGGTAACATCTTACCTTTATTACATACAATATATGTTATAAAACCTAGGGTGAAACGTAAAACAGTTAGCCACCAACTCTCTGTATCATATACATATTTGAATAACTTACTGTTATTTGCACTTTATATAAAATGTGTAATATATTCTCCTGTCTTTTGGTACTATGTGTTTTTTTTTTTGTGATACACAGGCCCAAAATAACAACAATGTCACCATGATTCGCCTTTTGGGCTTCCACAATTTGGGTGAATTCAATCTGCTGTTCTTCACATTGCTTCTCGTCATATACTGTATGACAATATTTGGAAACCTTTTGATCATTGTACTGGTATCCTATAACAAGACCCTCCAATCTCCTATGTATTTTTTTCTCACCCAACTCTCCTTGACGGATGTTTTGTTGACCACAGATATCTGCCCAAACATGTTAAATATTGTACTACATGAACAGGCTGCCATATCTTTTCCTGGCTGCATCATTCAGGTTTATTTCTTTGGCTTATCAGAAACATCTGAGTGTCTTCTTCTGACTCTGATGTCCTATGACCGCTATATAGCCATCTGTTTTCCTTTGCATTATGCCTCTACCATGAGCCATGGGCTTTGCATCAAATTAGTTTTTTCATCCTGGCTCATTAGTTTTGCTATACCAGTCATTTTAACACTTGGTATATGTCAACTTCAATTCTGTGGGCCAAATATTATTGATCATTTCTTCTGTGATTTTAATCCATTGGTAGACCTTTCATGTTCTGATACATCGGTAGTTCTAATAGAGTCCACCTTAATATGCTTTCCCGTGATTGTTTTACCTTTCCTTGTGATAGTAGTGTCATATACTTACATTGTTTCATCTGTAATAAAGATCCCTTCCTTTTTAGGTAGATATAAGTCTTTCTCTACATGTAGCTCGCACCTGACAGTTGTGTCTATATTCTATGGGACTCTGATAGCCATGTATGTGCTTCCAAATAAAGGCCAGTCCCATACAAGTGCTAAAATACTGGCTATGTTGTATACGGTATTTACTCCCTTTTTTAATCCTTTCATATACAGTTTGAGGAATAAAGATATCAAGAAAGCTCTGGAAAGAATTTGTTGTAAACAAACATTTGTGAACATTAAATGATAAGTGTACATTCATATGCACCACATACTTTCTGTGCATGATTTATAGACTCCTAAAGCACCATTTTCAAAGTACAAAATACCGAGCCTTGCAATAGGAAAAAAAAAGGAACAAAATGGAAGAATAAATTATTAAGTGTTCTGCTGCTCCTCCCTCCTGCAGGAGACAGGTAAAATATCTTTTGTATGGCATAATTAAATTAAAATTTAAAAAAGTGTGTAAATCTCAGTACAGGCAGATACAATACAATAGCTCCTGTATATGCCTGCTTTAAACAGAAAATATTGCTAGCAGTCAGTAATAACTATATTGCCATTGCCCAAAACCCAGTAGTACCAAAAATGTTTACACATATTTAAAATCATAGAAATTTAAGAACACCTAAACTCAAAAAATGAATATTTGTTTTTATTTTATTTTTAAGGAACATCTGAAAATGGCGGCATGGTGGCTTAGTAGTTAGCACTTTGGCATTTACAGTGCTAGGTCCCAGGTTCGAACCTCAGCCAGGACACTATCTGCATTGAGTTTGCAGGTTCTCCGTGTCTATGTGGGTTTTATCCCACATTGCAAAAATATGCAGTTCATTGGCTTCCCCCAAAATTGACTTTAGACTTTATTAAGACATATGACTAGGTAGGGACATTAGATTGTGAGCTCATTTGAGGGACAGCTAGTGACATGACTATGGACTTTGTACAGCCTTGTGTAATGTTGGTGCTATATAAATTCTATGTAATAATAATAAAATGGAACTTGAACCTAAGCAAATGTTTTTTTTTTGTTTTTGTTAGAAATGGTACTGATTAGCATGGGGTTTCCTGTCCTGTTGCTAATGTTGTATATCCGCAATATGGGATCATCTAAGGTACTGTTGCCTTTGAGTGCAAGTTTTGGTTCCTGACTGTGCTACTCACTTTTCTCCTTGCTGGAGAGGAAGCTGTACCTAAGGACCTGTGGAGCAAGAATCTTCCTTATTGTGTTTTATTCATTTTTGGGGCTCTATACCTTAATTGCCTCACCTGCAGCTTCTTAAATATTACCCCAACAATTATCGGATTAATATTCCTCATGTGCTAAGTGAAGTGAAACAGTATATTATGAAATGTATCTTTGAACCATGTATTCTACTAAAAGAAAATGTTTTTAGCTCGACGTGTGCTTGACATATATCCAGTATTATCTGAACTAACAAAAAGGTCCATTGAATATTTTTACTAGTTTACTTTGGACGCATTGTGGTATAGCAGTGATTTTCACAATACCAGAATGCCACACATCTTTATAAAAGTGTAAAAACAAAAAATCTATGAGGTTACTGGCTCCTTGTCATCCACTTCCACATCTCCTCAACTCAAGATTTAAATGTAACTACTGGACACATTACAAAATGATACAAACATAGTCCATCAGCATCAGTTATTGTCCTCTTTGGTAACATACGTTTTTTTAACCTGTTGACTATGCCAGTAGATTATCATTTTTCTACTCCCACCATCACGGTGACTCATTGTTCAGCAATGTTATTGTGATTCTGTGAACACACAACTGAGTAAACATAACTCACATCATGGACTTAGTGGGGAGCAAGTGTGATGGTTCACTGGTAGGATATGCACCTGTATTAAAGCAATGTATTGGACAATATTTTAGGAGGGTGGAGGAAAGACCAAGTGTCACAGATCCCAGCAGGACCAGGGGATCTGTGCCTTTGTCTGTGTCACCTACCTCACATTCCTCTACAGCTAGCAGCAGCAGCCCTGTTTAAGAATCGTATCTGCTGGTCAACTCTTGGTCTAAGTCATGTGATCTACTAAGAGTGGCCCCTTTAGAGCTGCCCTTTACATCCACAGAAGCACTCTATCTGCTGGTGGAAGTGTGAACAACACCTAAGCTGCCTATTGCACTCACTCTAGCAGTGGGTTCACTTACTTGCTGGTCATGTGATTGCCATTTGCCACATGACCGCCCCAATAAACGTAAGTGACTAACAACAAGAAGTTGCCTGAACAAGGCTGAGGTTCCAGTTGTTTCTATCCGTGTCTCCTGTTACTGATATTCCTGTATACCAAACCGGCATGACCTTTTGATTACTCCTGATTGCCACCTGCCCTGACCTTTGGCTCTGCCCAGTTCTTCCTGATTACCACCTGTCTTGACCTTTAGCTTGTCTGACCACGCTTCTGTCCCATGCTCCTGTACCATGCTTTATTCCTGCCAGTCAGCAGTCACCTGCCTCTGCATGCACGGGGGCCACAACCTGGCTGCAGCCTGCAGCATAACATCCTCACCTCTAGAGGCTCTATGGAGGACCAGGCTGTTGCTTAGACTCTGCACCCCATGTATGTCTCAGCCAAGTGGGCTGGTGACTCGGAGGGTCCACCGCCCTGTGACACCATGACACCAAGTATATAATCAAGTAATTGGCTTTATCATGCTTAAAAGGTTTATGCCAACCTTTTAAATATTTTAAAACATTTTCTCCATTTTTTAAGCATTATTGTCCATTCCCTACAGAATACTCACACACACCTTGGCTTTAACAGCATTAATATAGTCAAACCAGGGACTAATGCAGCTCCAGGACAAATTACTAAGTGTCACTGAAGTATAAACTGTGATTCTTTTTCTAATGGCCTTTTCAGGTCAAATAAAATTCTGTTTATACTCGAGTATCTCAATCAACTTTTTCTTATCTAGAAGTATTGATGGCTTGTGTTAGCTTGCTCTCTGTACAATAAATTATATCTATGTATTTTAGTTTTGTTTTTTAAACTGCCAGCCATTGAATCTGCTACTAATATACACATCCAAATCTAAATAATGAGTTATATAAGTTTTTAAATATTTAATATCAGTTTAGCAAACTTTCCAGTGTAAATATTAAACAAGAACCTTAGTTTTAAAGTTAAAAATAAAACAGAAGGCAAAGGACTGGTCACCAGTATGGCTGGCAGTCTCCATATACCATGGTAATACCATGCCAAGTTCTGCATTGTGTCTCTGTGCGGAGGTGGCCAACCAGAAGTAGGACTTTGTTGACATATGAGTATGACAATTCACACTATTAATGATTAACGCTGACCCTTAGCAAGTTGCTTTGACTCTTCTGACAAGTGTTTCTGACCATTGACTCAAGAGCATAGATGTAACTGTAGGTCTGCTCTGTCAGCCATTCCTAAACTGACATCTGGGTTACTATTTCTCAGATTGTGTAATTTGAAATCCTAAAGTTTTTGGAATTAATGGGACAGTGTTACAGCTTCTGGTTACTTTCTTATAGGTAAAATATCCAATCAAAAAATTAAAACAAAAAACTAAAAAAAGAAGCAAGAGCCTAATTCTACTTAGTACCTATAGAAAAAAATGCAAAAATTATTTTAGTTGTATCCATGTCATACAAATAAACATCAAACGATTTCATTGATTCTGCACGGGATCCTGTATTTTTTATAGATATACTGTGTTTTAATTCATGTTATACAAGGTTTATCCAGCTCAGCCGATGCAGGATCAACGCTGGTCAAAATATATAATTTTATTTCATCATTAATATACATGAATGGTATCCATCACCTAGTGTTGTTCAATTCATCATTAAAAAAAACTATATTTCGTATCTGCGTCAGAAAACATTAAACTGTTTATGGATTATTATTTCATTGGATCGTTGTTGAATTGTGTAAGTGCGTTTTATCTTGCTTTTTAGTGCGTTTAGTGAGTACCTAAATAGTTTTTACAGGACTTTTTACTTAAAGTGTATCTTTAATTTTTCCATTGACCTAATGCACAATGTTTTCTATGAATCTGTTGCAAAGTTTCCATGACAATTAGTAGCAGTGTTGCAAACTTGTAGTGGGAATTACTTCCATTGGTCATAGCATTGGTTATGTGATAGACCCAATGGCAGCCCAATGTCCAACAGTAGGCTGGCAACAAGTGTGAGCAAAGGTTTAGTGTTGTCAACCTTCCAACAGCAAGTGCTGTTTCTGGCAGGATCTCAAGGTGAGAAACTTTGCAAACTACTACTTGCTTAAGAAAGCTATATATGGTGGCCTTTAATGATCAGACTCGGTGTCCGATAGCTGTAATAGCAAGCAGGCTCATGGTAGTATATAGGCTGGGTTTGTTATACAGGTGGCAATAACATTACTGATAAATAACGATGGATAAAGCAAAAGTTAGTAACCAAGGGGATCAGAGATGAATTAAACAGTGACGAGGGGGTTGGGCGAATCAGTGATAGATAAGGACGCAATGTTACAATCACAGCATAGCACAGAACAAGATACTGGCAGATCCAACATAATCTGGCAAATAGAAATATCAGGACTGAGCTTAAAAATGAAGTTCAAAGGAGGAGCAAGAAGTTCAAAGGGCAGCTAGACGTGGGGTACTAAGGAAAACTGACCCCAAAATTAGCCTGAGGGACCTGATGCTAAAACTGACCTGGGATTAGATCATGACAGGTCTGGTATGATAGGTACGGAAATAGTAACATTGTGGGTAAAGTTTAACTTAAAAAATAGTTTTGAATTGTGAATTTGAAACATTGAATGCTTTGATAGTTGGTCACTCATTGTGTGCTTTTTTTATATACGTAGGCATCATACAATAAGAATATTACATTCATTTTCCTATTGGAGTTCCATGTCATGGAAAAATTTAATGTATTGTTTTTCATCTTGTTGCTCATCATATAATGTGTGACAATATATAGAAACTTCTTGATCATCACAGCAAAACTCTCCACTTCCCCATGTACTTCCTCTTTACCCAACTCTCCTTAGCTGACAGCATCCTGACCACAGATATTTCTCCTGTCATACTCACGATTGTATTACATAAACAATCCTCCATCTCTTTTCCTGAATCATCTCTTTTGAATTTTGGACGAGATCCATTTCAGGTTTGCTGGACCACCCAGTTTCACTGAGCGTATTCTCTCCAAGTTTGAAGAGGTTTAATAAATTAGGGCCCAAGTCTCCAAAGCCCCGGAGGAAGCCCTTTAGGGCGAAATGTGTCAGGAATAAAGACTTTGCTGATATCAACACAACACGCTATTCGACCTATTATATAACTGTAACGTAGTGGAACTGAGTTAGCAAAAGGTTTAGCGCAGTAGGACTCTGTTTAGTTTTAGTATTACAATTATAATCTAAGAAAGTAAAAAGATTTTTAAATAAGCAATGTTCTGCTTGTAAAAGCCTGTCTTTTCTTTATCCTTCCTCTTTAATACACCAAATCTCTTTAAATCTAAATTAACGCTACAACAGGCACTGGGGACTGGGATCGGAGAGACTATACATTTTCCGCAGCCAATGGCAGCGCAGGATAGAACTAGGGAATAATCTGATCCTAAAATCCCCTTCAGCTGTGCATAGCCTCATAGTTTGTCCTGGGGATGCCAAGAAGGTATATCTCAGGCTGCACGACTAAAAGGACACAGGGGATGCAGTTATTTCTATGTTATCCCTGCTGTAAGTGAGACCCCTAGAGTAAACGGTGTGTAACTGCGATGGTACACAACACGGTATCGCTAGCCAGATGAGTGTTTCCTAACAAGTTTTTATCGAAAAAAGAAATTACATATAAGCATCAAAAAAGATGTTTATTGAAAACTCTTTGGGCCTGATTCATTAAAGCTCTCCAAGGCTGGGGATAATACACTTTCACCAGTGAAGCTGGGTGATCCAGCAAATCTGGAATGGATTTCTTCAATGTCATTTGCTATTTGCTAGCAAATGCTTTGAATCCATCCCAGGTTTGCTGGATCACCCAGCTTCACTGGTGAAAGTGTATTATCCCCAGCCTTGGAGAGCTTTAATGAATCAGGGCCTTTAGGTTAACACAATGAGAAATCTCTAGTTACAAATGCTAGTGCTTCAACACATACAGTATCAGCCTGTAAAAAGAATATCTTTAGTTTGAATTCTTTACTGTAATTGGTCCTATTTTCACACTCAGAATCTGCACAGCTCTGAACTAAGGAACCAGGTAACATCCGTGCTATTCACCAACAAGTACTGAGGCACTCAATGCCTTACTTTGTCTGTTGATTTGATTTGCTGACCTGACTCAATACTTTTCGAGATCTAAGTCCTGCAAAAAAAGGAAGACCCAACAGAATCTTGTTGAGAGTGTAATACTCAATGAAACTCATTTTGTTATATTTCATGAATTGTTTGGATTTGAAATTCTAATCTCCTGTATCCCTTAAGAAAGTTTTTTTTGAAAAACGTGTTGGAAATAGGACCAATCACAGAAAACCCATGATATCATTTTTCATGGACCTATACCCTGTGATGTTGTACGTGTACTAACATACTGAATTAGAAACTTTTTTTTGTTGTATTAACCTATTGAGCTTTTCACTAACAACCATTCTTTTCTCAGACCCAAAACAAGTATATGGTTCTTCAGTTTCTATTTCCATTTAATGTCTAAACGACTTGTATAAACATTTATCTGGACTTGTGACTGGAAGGTAATTCTTCTGCTTTGTCTACCTTGTCTTTTCCTTTTTACTTATTGGTCCAATATATATTGTGGGTTTTACCTTATTTGAGGTTTGGAGAAATATTTGGATGATTTAGTTTGAACTACAAGGCATTTTTTAGTAAAACAAGGTAAAAATCAATAAATATTCTAAACTTTATTTGACAATTGATTTACTCTTTGTATAGAGAGCATAATACACTCACAAGTTGGCTGTTTTTATCTTGATCTTACCTTGCGTGCAATTTGATCTTTTTCTTTGCCTTGTAATTTCTGAGTAAACTGATTCGTTTCTAGATATACATGTACACCGGCCCCCTCAATATCGAGGCATTATTCTAGTCAGTCTAATTTTGACAGTGTTCCCTTAACTTGCCCCCTCAATTCCCAGGCAACCTGGGTGGATAGGGGGGTATAACCTCAGACATATGTGGATAGAGGCAGGGGGTAAAACATTGTGGCAGCAACACTGTTTAATTCTCAGATAATGGTAACTGACAACCAGAAAACCTAAGAAAGGCACCAGTTTAATCAACCAGCAGCATGTGGAGAAGTAGTGGCAGTAGATTTTTTAATCATGCAAAAGTACATCTGCACCACAAGACATGTGACATGAAGGGCACATGGGTTAGTCCACGCCTGCCATTATCAGACACTACATTACCTTCATGGAGCCATTTGAAGGGGTTCCTCAAAAAAGGGTAGGATCTTACAGCTAGTTTATTTTCTCCTAGGTACACCAACTACAGCACCATCTGACAACATTGAGGCAGCATAATGGAATCAATTGCTGTGGTTGGTGCCAGAGGTGCCATCACCAGCTATAATGCTAGCCCTGTACTTGCCTTCCTCTCCAATGCTTCTGATGATACTCTGATAGGCAGTTCAGGTATAGCCTATAAGGTGCACTCAGTTGCTAACAATATAATCCAGCAACAGGGACACACATTCAACAATGTTCTGTGGTAGGGGATCGATGGCTGCCCTTGCAAAGTAATGATGGGATTTGCCGTTAGGGTGCTACATAGTTCATCGGCTGGAAGAAGGGATTGGTATTCACTGTCCCATAGGTGAGGAGCTGCAGTCAGCAAACTTGCCAGGGGCCCATTCTACTATTAGCTGGAGGGATGACTGAAGGCTAAAGGAATCTTCTGAAGAAACTCAGGGACAGAGGGTTGGCACTAGGCTGTAACAAGGAGGGTGTTCCGTGGGCCCCTGAGGTCTGTTAGCTATTGCAAGCCTGGCATGCTGTCAAAGTTTTTTCTAGGAAGAAGACCAGCACTGGCATACATTGAATAGCCACAAAGATAAGTTACACCTGATTATTAGAAGTGAATGTATACAAAACATAACACAAAGTAGTGAATCTCAAACAAAGTGCAACCAACCCTAAACCTACAGTGGCAGCAAGCAATACGACAGGCGCAGAATAGCTAGAACAGAGCAGAGACTGACTCTATACATAACAATCATTGCATTTTCAAAGACAAGTGGCCAAAGCACTAGCAAGGTTACAGATATGCAAATTCGGAATAAATGTTAAGGAAGAGACCTTCTAATGAGGAGCTACAGATGAGCAGCAGGTGTTGCCAAACCAGGAGGGGTATATGCAGTAAGCCACCTGCTGATTGCTAGTGGAAGCAGATGCAAGTTATGCAAAACTATATTACAACCACCAGGCAACATAGATAGCTGTAGGTTTCTTGACATGGAGAGAGAAAACAGGAGTGGGACAGCCCAGCAGTGAATAAAAACTGCTGCTGGCATCTTTTAGACAGTGCTGTCATCAGGTACCACCTTGCAGCTCCTTATGTTGCCTGCTGGTGGCACTATGGTTAGGCATGCTTGCTTGCTTGCCGGTGTGCTTCCATAGGCAACCAGCAGTTGGCTTACTGCATATACCCCTCCTGGTTTGGCAACACCTGCTGCTCATAATTAGCAGGCCTATATATTCTGCCTTCACAAGCCTCTCATTGCCATAGCATTGGACCAGGAATCTTGTACCTAAATCGTTTCTAGTGTTCTGGCTACTTGCTTTTTGTAATCTTGCTCTTCCCATTGCTCTTGATATTGTTGCCCCTTGTGTATATTTCTAAATAGTTGTTGTCACTGTATGTTTATGGGTTGTTGCACTATTCATTGTTTGCTGTTGTTGTGAATGCATTCACTTATATTAATTCACTTACTTACTAATAAATCCACCTAAGGTATCCTGATTTGTGGCTTTATAGTGTATTCTGCCAATGCAAGTCTCCCTCCTGTCCCTGCTGGTAGAAACCCTGTCAGCTGCCTTGTCTACTGATGCCTCGGCACTTATCCCACCTCCAAAAGTGCACAAATGGAGCAAGAGGGTGGTTGCCCCCAAAGGTGTACCTGGCTACTCTGTATGCACCATACATTCCTGACCCTTGTCCACAAGCTAAAAGAAAAAGAGCTTCAAACACTTCCTCCAACAACGTTCTACAATGCTTATGCCCTTTAAATAATAGAATTTTTTAATGGTGTCGAAATTTCAAATATCACTTAAAATGGATGTCTATCAGGGACCAGTTTGGAAAACCAAATTCCAGGGAAACTTTTAAGGATAGGAGGGGTGGCACACGTTTGTTATCTCTTTTACTAGCCAGGAAGGTTCCAAGCCAATTAAGGGGTCTGGTTTTATTATTAAGAAGGTGAGAGCACCACATTGTTGTTTTATTTTTCTTTTCTTTTTTTATTAAAGCAAATAATAAATGCTCAGCATATCTGGTCAATAGATCGGTATATCAGCTGTTACAGCTTGCCAGCTGAAGTAGCTTAGTTGTAATCTAATAGTAATATTCATAATGTGTTGGCTGAAATTTTATTATTTACGTCCATGGGTCCTTTTGAGTTCTGCTATAAATCAATCCGAACAATGGATCAGTTTGAAAACTGTGAACTGAACAAAGGCAACGTAAACCAACACTACCCATCAGACTCCTCTTCTGCAGAAACTTTCCCATGTAGTTGGTGAAGGAAGCACATGAGGTTTTTTTAATGTGAAGCCTGTCAAGCAAATAGTCCCAATTTCAGATAGAATTCAGCCAAACCCATAATATTCTCTATTATGGACTTACCCTAAAGAGTTTCTATTGTGGTAACAAAAATATGTTTTCTATATTATATTTGTTAGTTTCCTTTTTTCTCTTTTTTAAAAAAAATATTAGAATTTTACATATTACATGTATCATGGTTTAAAGAAAACCTGGCCCTTCTAAATATAAAGTTAAATTTCTATGCTTTACCATTGTTAAAACAAACAATCAAACCTTGGAAATATTGTTTATGCGGTGTTTGTATTGAAATATATCTTTTTTTTATTGGATCTCAAGTGTAGACACTACATAGCATGAGCACAGAGAAATAAATTATATTCTCTATAGACTTGATTATACTTTTTGTTGTATATTCTCTATAGAATCGATATTCCTTTATCTGAGTATTAATGTATATATAAATATACGTGCAAGCAAAATGTTCTACTTTGTAAGCAGGGTTTATCCTTATATACAACTCATGTCTTCCAGAGCGTTTACCAAATGTTTCTTTAGGTGCATATGCTTCTGTCTTGTTGCTTTCTCTTATCTCCTATTACAAAATCCTAATGGATTTACATGAAGGATTATTAATAATGGTAAGTGTACTATTTTTATTTTACTTTATTTTTCATTTATATTTTTATTTCCTTTATTTTTTTTTGTTATTTTTTCATTTACATTTTTTGACCTAGGGATACTTGTCACTGTAACAGGTATAGGTGGTACATTTTACACTTTTTGAAACAGAGATAGAAAATCATAAAGACAGATAACCCTGGGATGGATTTTTCTCATAGAGGGATCTTATGGTTCCAAATATACAATTTGTTTGCTTGGAAAGTAACTACTTATTATGTCTCATAAAACCATAAAGAGCACCTAGCGATACAGTTGTTCATTTACACATATCTTGGTACAGAAACATAGATAAGTTTGACTTCAAATAATTACATTGTCTTAGGTAAATCTTAATAATTCCAATGCATTTTGCAACACTTCCTTCCCCAGGGGTTGTGGGTAGTTAGGTATCAAATAGTTCAATTATTAAATTTCTATGGTGGTGTCATTATTCAAAGGTTCTTTTTCCATGAAGCAGGCCTCTCAAACAGACGTGTATGAACCCATTTATTTAATCTGAGAAAAGATTTCCAGTAGATAAGACCAAAAAGTGGATTGATAATAGTTGATAGATCAGGGGCTCAGAATGAGAGCTTGCCAAACCCGTTCTCCATACATATGTAAACTAAACCAGGGATTTCACATGTGTTCTACTGACAGGCAGGAAGAGATTTCCATTACTTTAGAGAAAGAGTATCCTGCTGCCAATGAACAGAGTAGTTCCTGTCTATGATTTTGCCCTGCCATTGGCTACTGGATCTTTAAAGCTTCTCAGATCCCAGGCACCAGTTGTCCGTTGAAGTGTTTATCTAGTTTAATCAGCTGGTGGATCGATATTCTGTTGGATTACCTGTTGCTGACTCCTTTGGACTTGTTTCCTGCCTTGACTGACCTTTGCTTGTACCACCGGTCTCTGCTTGTCCTAATTCTTGGATACCTTGTTTGGCAGAACTGATACATGTGTATGACGCTTGGCTTTATATACACATCTTTGGGTACAAAAACATATGAGTTCAGATTGATATATTGGTATAGGTATATCCTGATAATTCCAGAGCATTTTGCAACACTTCTTAAGGGGATGTGAGTAGTTAGGAATCAAATAGCTCAATAATTAGACTTATGTGAGGGTAACTGGTGGTGTCATCAATTCAAACATCAAACAACGATTGTAAGTAAGGTGTGGGGCAAAGGCTTGTGGCTTGTTGGTGTCTAGAGGAAAAACATTCTTGGTGTAGCAATTAGAGTGAGTGTAAGTGTAAGGCCCTGATGCGCACCAATCCTCACCAGACACCAGCCCCCCAATCTAACACCATAGCCTTCACCTATAGCAAGCCCCCGCTCAGCCCCAGGAGACTGGTTATGTCTCCCAGCACTCGGTTGCCCCCAGGACTTACTGCACAGGGGATGGTGTCTGGGAATAGGCTAGCAGCAAGCCCGGAGCCCACAGATAAAGCAGTATCAAGATTCCAACAGAGCAAAGTCCAGAATACAGAGCAGAGGCCATACACAAGAGATCAGTCCACCAAATGAAGTACAAAGGAAAAGGCACAAGCAGAGTCAGGGTCACAGGCAAAGGTCAGTCCAGGCTGAGTTCAAGCGGGTTGTCAGGAACAGGTAAGGTCAGCAACAATAAATTAGACGAAAACACACTTCAGCACAGATTAGCTCAGTTATACTGTACAACAGGCACTGGTGACTGGGAGCAGGGAGGCTATAAGGTCCCAGCAGCCAATATCAGTGCAGGACTAAGTAAGGATCTAATTACCTCTGAATCCCCTTCAGCTGTGCACAGCCTTTACAGAGTGGTGCTGGGGATGCGAAAAATCCATCAGGCTGCACAACTAAAGGGAAGCAGGGGCTGCTGCTATCCTATCTTTCCTGACTGCTGCAAATGAAATTGCTGAAAAGAATAAACAGTGGTTCATACTACGATGGCGCACAGATACCCATTTCCTAACAGTAAGCTTGTGTGCATTAATCAGGGGCCCAGAATGAGAGCTCACCAAACCTGTTTCCTATACATATGTAAACTAAAACATGGAATTTACATGAGAATTTCTCCTTACTTTAGATATATTCCTCTAACTTTCAGTTGAAGTTAGTCTTCCCAGCCAGCGAAAATGTAAAACCTTGGTATAACAGATGTATCAGTTGTTTTCTTTCGTTTATGAAGCATACAACATATTTTATTTAATTTAGTATTTAATATTTAATTAGAGATTTTATTATAGTTCTCATAATATTACGATCCTAATAAAAAATTCAGAGATTTCTCTGCATTCCACATTATATATCTATTAAATTAAACTAAATTATTTTTATTTATTACATTTTATATATTTATAATTTAAATTATTACATGAATTAAGATGAAATATGAAAATTAAGATGAATATGAAATTATTATAATTAAAATACGATTTTATGAATTTAATTTCTTTCATATTTAATAACATTAAAATTGCAATAATAATTTAAAAAATATTATTTTAATAATTGTAATTTTATGTTTTTAATTTCTTCAGGACACGCAGTCCACATACAAGAACAATGTTACCACCATCTTTTTTATTGGTTTCCAAAACCAAGAAAAATTAAATTTGTTTCTCTTCCCCTTTTTTCTTATTATATACTTCATGACAATAATTGGAAACTTCTTGATCATCATACTGGTTTCCTACAGTAAGGTTCTCCATTCTCCAATGTACTTCTTTCTTTCCCAACTTTCTATAAGTGATATTATATTGACCTCCAACATTACCCCCAACATGTTAAACATTGTACTACATGAGCGCACCTCTATATCTCTTTCTGAGTGCCTCACACAGTATTATTTTTTTAGCTTATTGGAAACAGTTGAGTGTTTTCTTCTAACAGTGATGTCCTATGACCGTTATCTAGCTATCTGTTCTCCTCTTCGTTATGCGACCATCATGAACCACATGCTTTGCATTAGGTTAGTTCTTACATCCTGGCTGTTGAGCTGCTCTGTAGCACTAATGCTTACTCTTAGTATGCGTCAACTACAATTCTGTGGGCCAAACACCATTGACCATTTCTTTTGTGATTTTTATCCCTTGGTAGAACTTGCTTGTTCGGATGTGTCCATAATTCAATTGGAGTCCACTGTATTAAGTATCCCTGTGTTACTGGTGCCATTCCTTGTGATTGTCATCTCATATACATACATTGTTTTAACCATTTTAAAGATACCTTCCTTTTCAGGGAGAGCAAAAACATTTTCTACCTGTAGTTCTCACCTAACAGTGGTGTCTATATTTTATGGGACGCTAATCACCATGTATATGATTCCAAATAGTGGGCAATCACAAATTGTCAGTAAGATGTTGGCTTTACTGTACACTGTATTTACTCCCTTCCTAAATCCATTTATATATAGCTTGAGGAATAAAAATATCAAGGATGCTTTGAAAAATGTTTTGTATGTCAAGAAGATTTAATCTAGCCAATACTAGTCCTGACATTCAGACAGTTCTATCAAAAAACCTTTGCTGACAAAATGTAATCCTAGATCTATACGTAGGTCACCCAATGTGGTTAAAAATGGATGGATTAAAAAATGATCATCCAATCTCAAGGAGTATTGATCTCACTGCACATGCGTGGGTTTGGCACCGGGTGAGCACTGATGCTAGGGCCTTACAATAAGTTTTGGGAATATTGGATTTCTTGACTTGAACACATTGACTTCCAAATTCTCCCTCCTAAAAAAGCAGACTGCGCATCTAAGAAAGGCATTAAGGTGATCTCTATGCTCCTCATTATAATTTACCCAAGATGACATTTTGAGAATTGTGTTACAAATTTGAATTTATGTCTAAAATATGTCTCAGGGATTTCAGTGGACCTTATTTTGAGACACATGTACATATATAGAGATGTATGTAGTTGAAGGATATAACTTAATGTTCTGTGTTTGAAGTCTATACTGTAACCATATC
Organism: Pyxicephalus adspersus; assembly: GCF_032062135.1. Classification (NCBI taxonomy): domain Eukaryota; kingdom Metazoa; phylum Chordata; class Amphibia; order Anura; family Pyxicephalidae; genus Pyxicephalus; species Pyxicephalus adspersus. The sequence continues at coordinate 2,737,218 of NC_092859.1, forward strand.
AATGTCTCTGCTGTGAAGTTTCACCCTCTATATTTGTTCTGGTCACAAAAGGACAAAAAGATTTAAAAAACTGAATCCAAAATACTGAATTTGTCACCAGAGCAAAGGTTAAGCCTTGATTTTCTGGTGACAACTATCCCTATGTTTGTAAAAAAATCATTTTAATATCTGGTTGTTTAAGGAACAGAATGTAGAGTGAAATACCTAAAACTAATAATAGCATTGGGCTATACACACACACAGACACACAACAAGATACAATGTCCTGGAGCCTTTTGGCAGATTTACACGCCGTCTGTTCTTCCTTACACACTAACAAGCCTTCTTGTTGTTTTTAAACCCTAACTAAAATTAGTGACTCAACTTCTCCTATATAATTTTCCTTCTTGGCTAAATATTTGAAACTTTGTGCTACATTTGAAATACCTGCACTATGGATATTTGACAAACAATAAACAGACATTTACATTCATAATTAGTGTGACAATTGGGTTTTATATCCGTGGTACTCACATCTCCTGAAAAAGTGCTGCAAAACGCGTTGGGTGTAATAGAAATGACTTGAAGCTATGAATCATAGTGAACTCAAGGCATCATTGTTTATGGATTTTTGAATGATTACAAGCTATTAACGTACTGAATGTTTTTTGTTCTATAAGGGTTGCACCTTATGAAAGTATGTCTTTTTTTGACCTAACTAACTATGAATATCTACTTTTTATTTAGCTTGTACAAGATTTAATAAAATTGTTCTTGATTTATTTTTTTTCATGTGAAATGTACAACTTCTATATTGCTAGCCAAAAGACCCCTCTTTGTTCATAGACAAACTAAACCTGAGTTTATCTATGTGTTCTTTCTTTTATGCACACACACAAACTTGAACAATTAATTGATCCTAGGTCAACTAGAAGGGAAAAAATAATCACAAATTAAGTGTATTTTAAACTAAAAACATTTTTTTTCCAATTTAGGAGTTATACCTTTTTTACTGCTACATATAGGCTGTAGAATTAGAGTAAGTAATAGTGTAACCCCTCCAGGTGCTTTCTTACTTCCCATCTATTCTAGGGCTAAGGCTTCCATGACACAATTACTACATGACTACAGGAGGAGACAGCAGTGGTGTTGGGGTGAAAGGATGATACTACTGCATACAAAGGTTGACACAGAGATTAAAAACTCCTGGAATCTTTTGAATGCCTAAACCAATACATACTGCCACTGGAAGTCGGAGACAGGAGCCCGCAGAAAAAAAACACTAGAAAGAAGAAAAAGAAAGAAAATTGCAGATGAAAAATAGTTTGCATGGTCTTTTAATATTTTTGATTTCTATGAGCTGCTCTAATTCCTAATTTTCTGAAGGGCCCTCCCGAAAAATGGCACAGAAAGTTATGTTTATAGAATCCTGGCTGTACGTTTAGAAGTATATTAGAAATGCACAGCCAAAAGGCATGTGGCTATTCACCATTAAAGGTGAGATCCAAAGTAAGGAGTTCAGTGGCACATGAAGTCAAACAATTAAAACATCAAAACGTTTATTGGAAACATATTAAAAACCGAAAGGCTAGTATACATAACTACGTTGAGTATCAAAAAAATCATTTGACATTAAACAAAAAAAAGACATTATTTGGTTCCAAGGGTATAGTCTAATTTTTAAATACAAAATACATGATATTCAAAAAGTAACAAGAATACGATTCTTCAGGGGGACTATCACAGTCACAAGAAAAAAACCCTTATAACTAAATAAAAATAAAAAAAGAATATGTGTATGTTTTTAATACAACATCAACTCTGTTAATAATGATTATTCCCTTACTAAAAATTAAATGGTAGAGAAATGCACTAAAAATGAGAAAATAAACTGAAATGAGCCAGTACCATAAAAATTAGGTTTTATTATCATTAGTATTATATACTTGTTTTTGGAATGATGCCAATAAGTGCCCTGGATCATCTTGAAATTAGAAGTCATTTCAGAATTAAAATTTTGGCTTTACCAAAGTATGATTGAAATTTTGAATTTTTTCAGTCTGAGTTACAATCAGTGCCCTGTATTTTACATGAATGCAGACAAAAACAGCCAGGTACAGGCAACAGTACTGGCACACCTTCCTTCATCTATTACAGAGAGCTGACATCCTTGCAGCCTTCTATAGGAAACAGAATACAGAAACACAGGGCATGGTTTTGTTGTATTGTATTGGAGAGGGCAGGTTGGAGCAGCTAGTAGAAAGAGATAGGATTTGGAAGTAAAAAAAAACACACAGTTTGCTTTTTATTGGGTCTGTTTGGACCCCCCAAAAAACACAGAGCACAAACATAAATATGTTTAAATGCTCCCCTCTCACAACACATAGGACCTCAGAAACTTCGCTTAAAGAAACTTCACATTTTCCTACAATATTAAGGAAAATCCCCCTCGTTTTGTCTATTGCTCCAAACTACTCCTGTAAAATACCCCTAATATCTGACATGAATTACCTTTCCTGCCACCTCAAGCTAATATGTTATGTATGGTAATCCATGTGATAAACAAAACAAAACACTCAAACCCACACCAAAAAACATAAATAAAAGGTTGGGATGGGAGGGAAACTTTTCTTCTCGCACCTTCCTAAGCTAGAGACCTTCCCTTTCCTGGTCCTGGTCCTGGACTTTTAATACACTTAACCCTTCTTTACCCCTCTTAACCCCTCTTTTCACTCCCTTTAACGTCACCACTCACTAACTATACCAAATTTACCATTTTCTAGCCTGCACCCTGTTTGCCCAGTCATGCCGGCCCTCCTTTATGCTTCTTGTACTCGCTTGCTCCTCCTGGTAGGACCCCATCCTTCCAGGAGGTATCTCTCTGTTCCACTTTATATCGCTCCCTTTGTCTATGCTGGCACTTAGAAACAGCATTAGCTCCAGGATAGGTAGGGTAAACGGCAGCATGAGGGCAGGAAGTCAGAAGATCAGCAAGGCCAGATGACATAATCGTATCTGGCATATACGGAGGTCCCCAATAAACCTCAACCCCATGGATTGGCTAAGAAACTGGACCTTGGCCAGAATTGTCAAACTTTACCACCCATGTGCTGTCTTTTATGCAGTGATTTTAACATAAAATACTCTTCCAAGCCAATAACCCTAGACAGGGTGGAGCAATAGGCAGAATTACAGAGCCACCAAGACACCACAGGTCATAATATTCAACCTGTATCAAAATAGGAAATTGTATAGGTATGCATAAGTCCTTATAGAGGTCAACGAAGTATATCAGCCTGCAGAATGCAGAAGTTACCAAATATACAATAAATTTATATCAGGGAGTTAAGCCCACATAGTGTCGATCAGATTCCCTTCTGTCTGGTATTAAATTATGCCATTGTTTGATATGAATACCAATAACCCCCACAAAAAGATACAACTTTTAAATTAAATCCACACCAGTACTCTTTCAATGTCCACTTATATATATTACTTATATATAGTACCCTTATATAAACTTGTTACTTTATTGCTATTGTACCATAAGTTTTTTTTCTTGGTGACATATTTTCTTTAACGTTATTTTCTTTAAAGTTGCTCTTTGCTTCTTTAAGTAACTTTATTAAAAGTACAAACTACTTGGAACAAGTTTTACTTTTTCCCAGCATACGAATTAGCACACCAGGGCTTTTTTACTCTCTATGGGATGTTCAATCTCTATACATAGAATATGTATAAATATATTTCTTATTTATCTAACAACATTTATTCAGCAGTATTATTCAGCACACTTTTGCATATTTTTATGTATTTTACAGAGCAAAGGCAATTTATTGATTTGTTCTTGTTGTTTGTGGAATCGCTTAGTAGTATTTATTGATCTACTTATTCATTAATTTTATTTTAAGGTTAGCATGTATTAGGTTCAACAGATATTATATATATTTGATAAATTAAAAAAATTTTGTCTGTGCTGGCTTATTCCAAAAAATCAACTATGGATCAACATCATGAATCATTATTGAACAGTGTAAGTGCATTTTTATTCTCTTTTATATTTATTTTTTCGTTTATTTTATCATGGAGATTTTAGTTTTTAGTTATGATTTTATAGGGTTTATTTATAGGGATTTCAAACAGGTAAGCCATTGCATCTACCACTGCTTGCCTTCAATTCTATGCAATTCCTAACAATGAATTTCTCATATAAATTCTCAAGTGGCATGGTAAATCTGCTGCTGCATGTCTTTTGCTTTAAAATCTTTTTTTTTCTATTAGATTCTATCGATTAACAGTGAATTATCATTAACAGTTACAGTAGAGCAGGCAGCATTAGGTACTGATACTTTTAATCAAAGTAAAAACTTTTAATCAAAGTAAAAAACGTGCAATACACCCTGTAACTCAATTGTAATCAACATGTAATAAAACGAATTAGTATGGAGCACTGTGTATTACATTACAGCTTTACAAATACAGTATAATAATAATATTATTACCAACAACAATAAAATATTGTAATGTACAGCACTGCATAATATGTTAGAGCTTTACAAATACAGTATAATAATAATATTATTACCAACAACAATAAAATATTGTAATGTACAGCACTGCATAATATGTTAGAGCTTTACAAATACAGTATAATAATAATATTATTACCAACAACAATAAAATATTGTAATGTACAGCACTGCATAATATGTTAGAGCTTTACAAATACAGTATAATATTAATAATCTTATTAATAATTAATAATAAAAGAAAATTAATGTACAGCGATAAATGAACAAGCAAAGAATATGAATAAAATAAATGAATTCCAGCCAATAAAATATAAGAATAAAGAAAATATAGAAGGGAAATTTATATAAAAAAATAGGGTGTTGAAATCTTATTTTATTATGTTTATTAGTGGTGTCCGGTGGTTTAGTTTGCGCAATAACAGAATTCAAGAATGGTTTCCAGCAGTTGGTAATGAAGACATGGTCAATTATTGATTTTTTGGGCAAATATAAAAAGTTGACCGACACTGAATAATAATGTATAGCTTGTCTGGATGGTGATCCTCTGATTCTCTGCTTTTACTCTTTGAATCACTGAGTGTGAGGATGCAGCTAAGTTGTTTAGCTGATTGCCGCAGTTACCTGCATGCTTGTTTCAGGTGTGACAAGGACTGCTGGAACCAAAAGACCAACTTTACATTCAGATGATTGTCATTCTGTGGAATTGGTTCAGTAACAGTAGCTTCTTGGTCCTCTTTAAATATGTGACGTTGAATAACAAATGAATTCAATATATTAGTATGAATTGTGTATGTTCTGTACCAAGCTCAATCCATGCCCAGATTGTTTAATAAATTTTAAATTGTGGGAAACGGCTGCCATTTTTTGCATGCTGGATTTGATGCAGACACATTAAAAGTCTTTGGCTACCAATATTCTGGGCTTCTTGTATATCATGCACATACAAGGAACTTACCTTTATAGGTGACCTCCCCACATACCTGTCCTAAATTCATTGATTGCTATATACTATACCTCCCAATATGAAGCTTAGCCAGGACTTAGTCATTGCACTTCACAGAGGGGCCATGGCTAGGTAGCGTGACTTCTACATTTATCTCCAAATGTATGCAATGTATGCAACTAGAACCTCTGTTTTTATTATTATTAATATTATTATTAATAAACAGGATTTATATAGCGCCAACATATTACGCAGCGCTGTACATTAAGTAGGGATTGCAAATGATAGACTAATACAGACAGTGATACAGGAGGAGAGGACCCTGCCCCGAAGAGCTTACAATCTAGTAGAAGTTTTTAATAGTTGAATATGTACTTTTTTATTATAAATATTTTTTCATTTTTTTTATTTTTGTATTTGAAATGTATTTGTGCTCACAACCAGAATCAGGGGTTAGTGGATATTTACCAATTTATTTGAGAGGGAAAAATTAATTATTAGTAAAAGAAAAAAAAACACGCATAAATCAAGTTTTAGATATGAAAAACATCATATTTAGGCTGAAAATTAGGCGTACAATTCATAATAATTCTGCATTATATTGGATAAATAAGCTATTTCGGTTACTGACACATTTACCGTTTTTCAGCTTCTTCAGGGGAGGTGGAGATTGATATGCTACATAAGTCTGGTGGTGCAGAATAGTAAATAATACTGATAAAGTATCAGCAAAGAATTTAATGAAGAGGCTCGCTAGAAGTCTCCATCCAGAAAAGAATATGACCTCTGTTTCAAACAAGGGAAGCTAGAAATGAAGTTATTGGAGTATAACTGCAGAACTTTTCCCACCTAGTAGGGGATGGTGCGTCAGCCTCCGGGGGGTTACCATCAGCTTGAAATTGTCAAAGCCGAGTTGCAGGGATTAAGCTACCCATTAAGTCATGGAAGTTCAATCAGTGTCCCGGCTTAGTAAGCCTCTGATGGCTGTTTATTAAGTCCACTCTAAGGGAATAATATAGCCTGTCCTTATTTTTTTGGAGGAATTGGTTATCCTTAAATTTAAGTCCTATAGATATCATTTTTTTAAATGATAGGCTTCCCCTATGTCACATATCATTCAAATGTCATATATTTCAGTTTACCAGTACATAGATGTCGCAGCTGCACTATTTTTGTTAAGACTCCATTCCTTTATTTTCTCCTGGTAATCCTGGCAGTAATAAATTTCTTGTCTATAGGAGCCAAAATTCACTTCCATTGCCTAAAGGAAATTTCCCCTTTCCTTATCTCTGTAACATGGGGAGAGGTGTCCCGTAGCCAATAGAAGATTAACAAAAGGCTAATTAGCTGCAGAACAAGCCAAAAACATCTTCATTTCCATAAACACATTATAACAAAACACTGCCGATAATATGTTTAATATGAAACAAATCAGAGAAGTGCATTGCTAGTATTCTGCATAGTTACCTTAAAGCGTACCTAAACTCTGAATTTTTACTTTACATAAAAGGATAGACAACCCTTTTATTTAAAGTAAAAATTTTGTTTGCATTTTTTTGCGCAATACCCTTTTTTATAAAAGAAAAATCTACATCACCTGATCTCGTGCCTGCGCAGTGCGAGATTGGGTGAAGCAGGAAGAAGAACTCCGAAGAAGAGAGGAGAAAATGTCGATGTCCGGTGCTCCCTCTGTGGGATTGAAGGTAAATGTAATTTTTTTTTTTGGTTTTGGGTTTATTTCTGCTTTAAATGTGTAAAGGATGGTGTGAGGTTTTATAAAAAAAAAGTTCTTGGTTAGGATTTGCATATGCTTGGTGTACAAGAGTTTGGGGTAAGTTGTGTGGATAGGCTAGAGAGGGTATTAAATGTGTTTTGGATATGGAAAACCCACCACCCAACACTGCCATTAAATGTCTTAGCTCCTTAATTGAATTTACGGTATTATTGTTCTAATGTTATTGTGTGCTTTGTTGACTTAAAGGCATTCTCCTATAGGAACAACATCACAGTGGTTTTCCTTCTGGGGTTCCCAGACATGGACAAATTTAATATTGTCCTCTTCACCATGCTGCTCATCGTATACTGCGTTACAATATATGGCAACTTCTTGATCATCACACTGGTGACCTACAGCAAGAACCTTCACTCTCCAATGTACTTCTTCCTCACCCAACTCTCCATAGCCGACATTATACTGTCCACAGATATCTGCCCTGTCATGCTGAAAATTATAATACATCCACGGGCCTCCATCACTTTTTCGGGATGCATCGCTCAACTTTATTTTTTCGTTCTAACAGAGGGATATGAATGTTTGCTCTTGATGGTGATGTCCTATGACCGTTACCTAGCTATTTGTGCTCCCTTCCATTATGTATCCATTATGAACCACAAGCTTTGCATTCAGTTAGTTGCTGCATCCTGGATTTTAGGTTCTGCTGTTGCATTGATTTTGGTACTTGGATTGTATCAACTAAATTTCTGCAGTCCAAATAGGATTGACCATTTCTTCTGTGATTATTACCCCGTGATGGAACTTTCTTGTTCAGATGTTTCCACGGTTCAAATGGAAGCCACCGTATTGTGTATTCTTGTCATCGTCTTACCATTTGTTGTGATTGTAATTTCATATGTATATATTGTTTTAACCATACTAAAGATACCTTCTTTTTCTGGAAGAATGAAATCTTTTTCCACTTGCAGCTCCCATCTGACAGTTGTGTCTATATTTTATGGGACTCTTATCGCCACATACATAATTTCCAATGGAAACCAGACGAAAATGTTCAGTAAGGCAGTGTCATTGCCGTACACTGTGTTGACTCCCTTACTAAATCCTTTTATATACAGTTTGAGGAACAATGACATTAAGAAAGCTGTTAGAAAATTCATATATAACCAAAATGCTTCCTACTCAAAGCTTTGGATGAAGCATACAAAAAGACCTGTGACTGTTTCATAAGAGTGCCCAATAATGCTTTCCAACCACAACCCCTTAAATATATTAACTACATCACCAGAATTATAAGGCATCATTCATTTTTTGGACAAAGTAGGAAATAATTGGGTGGTGTCTCATTGAGGAGCTTCACCCTTTTTTCCTGCTGTCCCTGGATTCAATAGGAAGAGAAAGCTAATCTCTCCGGATGTGTCCCCATTGGTTAATTTTTCACTTTTAGTTATACCCAACACTTTGATTTCACTATTGGGCACACATACAGCAATTAAAACTTGACAAGATTCCAAACATATATGAATAAAGAGAAGACATTTGCCTGTCCTAGCTATATATTGGATTGGATGGTAGCTGCCCTCCCCTTGGGATATATACATATCAATAGCAAAATAGAAAAAGCAGGGATTTTTTGAGGCAAATACAATTATATTTTTATAATATATTAGAAAACACATTTTTTCTAATAATGATGTCTTATCCCATTAATGTCATGGGAAACAAGACCCTAAAACTAGACAAGGGAATACTCTAAATGATTACAAAAATGCTGTCTCTCAACCCGATGCGTTTCGCCAACTGGCTTTTTCAAGGTGATGCGTGGAGGCCATTTACATAATGTACCCTGGTCAATGTTCTTCATTGAGGGGGGTATAATCATTTAGGGAAAATGGGTATTCCAAGCAAAGCATGGTAAAAGTGCTGAGGATTGGCAAGGAGATTGTTAATATTGAACTGTGCAGAGCGCGCAGCCTCTGCCAATCCTCAGCATTTTTAGGGATGATAAGACATCATTATTATATCGTTGTACAAAAGCCTTACTCTTTGATTCAAGTAAAATAGATTTGTATTTTTATTTATTAATTTTTTTTTATAATTGGCAACCCTGCTTTTTCTTTCTTGCTTATGATATGTATGTTTCAAGATGCAAGGTGTACCCCTGAACAAAGGCTTACTTCCTAATGGTGTCATAGAAAGCATTCCTCCATCCAATTATTTTCAGCTGTTAATGGCCTTTTGGCATTCTCACAATTAGGGGCTACTTGTACTGCAAAGTAGGGATTTATATCAGTGCCTGTTACTGTGGCCTGGAGTAGCCTACAGAAGTTGCAGAGGACCAGTTGCATTGAAGAGGAGTTTGTGGGATTAGGGGAAAAGTTAAGGGGCTTCTATGTTACAAAAAGACCTTAAATCATAAAAATGACATTTTGCGATTTGGTCTAAGCAGTCCCATGTCATCCCATCTTCCATCTTCTTCCCGGTGTGGACTGGACACCAGGTGCCACCATCTTTTTCCTTCTTCTCATGACATCACCTGTTGACCAAGAGTGAGGTCGGGTGATGCACCTTACTGATAAAAAAATTGCCAATCTCACTGCGCTTTTTTTTCAGGAAATTTCTTTTTTTCAGGAAAGGCTTTTCTGCGAATGCTAATGTGATATTTACACTTTAGGCAGCCAGCAGCCTCCTGGGATTTGTTACATATATGTGTCCTAGGAGGCCGCAGGTTTCTCCTTCACCCTTTACTTCCATGGCCGTGAAGATGAAAGGGGAGTTCCTCCTCTTCCAAATAAAAAAATATAGAAAAACACCCCTTGTATAATGTAAAAAATGTGATAATAGTTTCACTTTACCAAACATTTACGTTTAAAGTATGGGTATTGGGATTTGCTTCAATTCCAGCATAATGGAAAAGATCTCTTTGCTGTGATTTCTTGGTTCAATGTATATGTTTGTCAAGAAAAGGAAGTGAAGGCTCCTGGAAATTGATACATACAGAATAAAAATAAAAGAAAAATCCTGACCTTAACCCTGCATCCAGAACTAAAAAAGGAAAATGTTACTTTTAGAAACACTTTAAGCTAACATGTTCATAAAAAAATTAATATGTTTATTACTTGTTTGCTTATTTTACAAATAAACGTATAAAATACAATGTTTTCTTAGCAAAAGCCAAGTTACTTCAAATTCTTTTCTGAAAGCACAGTTTATATTTAGTTTCAAGATAATAAAGAAAAATAACTCAGAGGGAATTAGATTTTTCCCAGTGGAATGATGAAAGTGTTTTTGTATATACAAGCATAGAAATAGATATAGTATATATATGAGTCCGAGCGTAGCCACTACTCTCTAACATATATCTCGTCATATTTTGTCAATGACAAGATTTCATTTATTTCTATTCTGTTCATTTTTACATGTGTTTATGTACCTGTTTATTTAATAATATACATTTATTTGTTCTGTTTTCATGTTTCATCTATTTTGTTGTTATATGTATGTGTTTTATATTCTTTTTTTATATAATTCACACATATGGATTTTCACCAGAGGAGCATAACAAATATCGTAAGCATATTCTATTTCTGTAATGCCCACACTAGTGTTTCTCTATATTTTTAACATGGGATAACCATTGAAATTACTCTAAGGTCTTTATGGAACCCCCTCTTTAATTACTATATCCATTAGCATGGTGGTTAGTAAGAAGAATTCCTCTTTTATTGCTGGCCAGTGAGAAGAATGTCAATCTTACAGATAGCCAAATATATCATTGGAGTCACTTAAACTGACCTGAAAGCCACAAACTGCTCATTGCTCAAGGAACCCCCAGCAACCTCCGGAGGAACTCTAGGGGCCCGCAGAACCCTGGTTAAGAAACACTGGTCCACACAATTTTTTTTAATGGAAATTAGTTTTACTGTGTAATATTTATTCTGCTTCTGGAACTTCCAAAAGTTATTAAAAATGTTATTATGAATCTATTATTCTACAAGAATAAATAGAATAACTGCAGCAGAAATTTTTAGCCATCAAATTATCTTTTTTTCTCATTGTCACCTTATTTCCTAGTCCCAACATTCTTTTCATACACAAAGTTTAAAATCCCCCCTTGCATTATTAGAAAGTAAAGATTTAAGTCCTCCTAACTTCACATCAGTTAGTAAGCTAAGGGAAAATTTTAACTTTAATCATGCAACCACATACAAGCACCAATTGTGCATTGTTCATTTTCTTGCACATGCCTTTGTAAATTTTCACTTAGCATTGCCCTATTTGCTGAACAAAAACTTGTCTTTGTGACGTTATTGGTAATTCAGCCGGAGTGTGGAATCTTTCCAGTGAATCATTTTATACTGCTACTTCCAGCACGATAACACATCATGTTCCAAAGTGGCCTGTCACTCAAACAGGTTTGTTGAACTAATGATGAGCTCACTATATTCAAACAACCTCCACAGTCACCAGATATCAGTCCAACAGAGCACCTTTGGGATGTGGTGGAATGGAGATTCACATTATAGATATAAAACCAAAAAAAATTAAGTACTATGAGATGCTATTGTGTCAGTATTGACCAAATTGCCTAAGGAATGTGTTCAGGATCTTGGTGAATCTATCTGTGCAATAAGGACTTACAGCAATTCTGAAGCCTGGGATGGTGGGTTGTTTATTCTGTTCTCTTTAACCTAGTGGTTCCATCAATTCCTTTTTTTGGGTTAGGTTTGGGGACATGCTGGCCACTGTGTGACGAAATAGGTATATACCTTTCCTCATATGCAGCAGTTTTGCTCACCCCACTCTTTCCCCACCATACACAATATTAGGATAAAGCAATCTGAAACGAAATGATCTGGAAACAACCAGGATTTGCTTTCTATAAATAAATGTAAATGCATATATAATATATTTTGCTATCAGTGGTATATTAGTATGTTGGAAGTTATAGGGATAGTAAACACCTTATTATTGCTTATGTAGTATATTCTTTCAGGGTCCACAAATTGCCTATAAAAGCAACATCACCACCATCTTCTTTCTGGGATTCCACAACCTGGACAATATTAAATTCCTGCTGTTCTCCTTGCTCCTTATGACATACTGTGTGACAATGTGTGGAAATCTCTTGATTATCATGCTGGTTTATTACAGCAAGACCCTCCACTCTCCCATGTACTTCTTTTTAACCCAGCTTTCTCTTTCTGATATCATATTAACAACAGATATTGCCCCAAACATGCTAACCATTGTTCTACATGAACAAACCTCCATAACCTTTTCTAGTTGCATCTCTCAATTATATTTCTTCGGTTTCTNAGAAGCATCTGAATGTCTTCTTCTGACAGTGATGTCCTACGACCGCTATCTAGCCATCTGCTGTCCACTTCGTTATTCTTCCATTATGGACCAGTTGCTTTGCTGTAGGTTAGTTTTAACATCTTGGCTTTTGAGTTGCACCATAGAACTCACTTTAACTCTTTGTATATGTCAGCTACAATTTTGTGGACCAAATACTGTCGATCATTTTTTCTGTGACTTTAATCCCGTGGTGGAGCTTTCTTGCTCAGATGTGTCCGTAGTTCAAATGGAAGCTACCTTGATGTCCATTCCGGTGATAGTTCTACCATTTTTGGTTATATTAGTTTCATACACCTTCATTGTCGTAAGCATACTGAGGATATCTTCTTCTACAGGAAGGCTGAAATCTTTTTCCACTTGTAGCTCCCACTTGACAGTTGTGTTCATTTTTTATGGGACCCTCATTGCTATGTATATGCTTCCTAATGAAGGTCAATCACAAATCATTAATAAGTCACTGGCTATGTTATACACGGTGTTTACACCCCTAATAAATCCTTTTATATACAGTTTGAAGAATAAAGATATCAAGAATGCTTTAAGAAAGTGTGTGTTTAACAATAAAATATTATGATTTAAAGGTGAGATTATAAAATACATTGTTAAAATACAAAGAATAAAAGATGAGGTTGAAGAAATCGTCATATCCCGTAAAACGTGTTTAGGTGTAGTAGGAATAATTCATGCTAAATGTATAGCAATTTATTGGATCTCACAAGTGTGCATTGGTGTTTTTAGGTTAAATAGCTCTTAGGATGCTTTTATTGTGAAATAAAATAATATTTTTTATTGTAGTTTATTGGATAAGATTGTTAATACCCAAAAAGCCTCCCAACTTTTGTTCTTTGCATTTTCACTGTAATTGTCTTTAGGGTGCGGCATACGGTGTAAAGTATACCCATAGATATCCCCTTTTTGTGTTATTTAATACATTGTTGTTTGATTATTGAAGTTTATGTTGCATTTCCATAACCCTTACCCCTTACGTTAAAAAAAATCAAAACCCAAACCCCTCAAAACTTTTATGCATTTTTCTTTATTACATACACCATAGTAAGACCTTGTTTGGAATACTTATATCTAGTTTTGGGACCAAACATAAAAAGTTTGTAAAACAGATAAAGTCCAAAGACAAGCAGCCCAAATGGTGCAAGACTTGAGGGACACAACATATCGGAACTGCAAGAATGTAAAGTGTATTTAAAGTGCTATGAGAAAACAATATGTTGTATCAAAAAATCTGGGCTGATTAAATAAAGGAAGGTTTATCAATGATTATGCTTAGGATTTTTACTGCAGTGCACCTGCCTTCCACAGACTAGAGCGTAATGGGTTTAATGTACCCCTATTTAATGTACAGCGCTGCGTAATATGTTGGCGCTATATAAATCCTGTTTATTATTATTAATAATAATAATAATAATAATAATAATATTAATGGGTTAAGGTTGGTTATCAGGTCCTCATGACTGACACTGAATTCCATTACTGGACAGCATGGTTACAACACGGTTAGAACTAATGAGCGTGTGTTGTGTTTTCATTTCAAAATATTTAGGATTAGGCTTTTTCTAGGAATGGGTAAAGGGGTTCCATTATTCCCATGAATTTTGAGGGACAAGATGGGGGAAAGACATCCTATCTCTCAAAGTTGGGAACCCATCTTTATAGGAAGGACTAGGACCTCTTATGATGGACTTGGTGCCCTGGACTTTTTTGACTACATGTCCGGATTATGATCTGTTATGAATGTAAATATGGACTTTATGCAGTTGTTTTTCTCAATTTTTGAAATGAACAGTAACCTTAAACAATTTAACTTGAAGATTGGCAAATGTGTAGCCTTGGTATATTTAAACCAGCTAGTATGGTTATTAGCAATACTCTGATCCTCTGAGCCTAATGAAAAACAATTCTGTGACTTCTGTTTCTACAAATCTCATTCTTTGGGCCCCCCCAGCTCAAAGCTCAATTGTGCTTCACTAATTTCTCTACACCAGCTTCTCTGCTCCTATATTAGGAGGTTAGGTTAGTCAGTTTCTCCACTTTAATGGCTGCTTTGAGGCTTATGGCAAGGGCCAATATGTGTCCAGGGGTATTATAAATCAGTTTTAGGATTAAAAGCCCATGAATGTTCAAAAAGGGCAAAAAGATCCAATTCTGTGAATTAAGGGGATAGGATAAAAATGTAAGGGTTAGTAACTAAGTTAGTAAGTTTTTAAAGTCGAGAAGCCAAGACAGTTTAAAGAGAGGCAGCTTGTGGTGCTTGGCCTGGCATAGCCTATTTTGCTTTATCTTGTCTTTACCCTGCTAAGGGATAGGGCCAGCATGGGAAGTATTCTGCTCCTTATAAAAAAATGTTTAATATTCTGCTAAATAGTTGTCCGGTGAGAGTTTGAAGGCTGCTTCTCTGTGACATTGTGGAAGGATACTCAGCTATAGGGTTGAAGAATTGACCCAGGTCTTCAGAGGAATGGTGTCAGGTGAGAGACTAGGGGCAGCTTCTCTGTAACATAATTTCTTTGGTACATTGAGGTTTGCATGCATCATCATAAGCCACAGCTGTACTGTATTTAATGTCATTTTTACTATTTCTTTCAGTAATTAACAAGGAAAAATGGATCATTTGGATCAATATTAAATAGTGTAAGTGCATTTTATTTTTATTGTACATATGTTTTTCCTTTCCCCCTTTAATTTTCATGTCATTCCAAATATCAAAAGTTTGAATAAAATGCAATGCTAATAAAGTAGAAACTCAAATACATTTTTTGTGAATTCTTATAATAATGCTTACCTTAAAGGAGGCACATATTGATAGGACAGCAGAGGATACCATTGCTGGTATGTCTTTTTAAAAATAGTATTAATCTGATGATCATACCGACCTTTTATCTTCAGAGCTGTGGTCAATAGGTTGACTTGGTGGTCTCACTAACCTTCTATCTTCAGTACCTACGGAGTCATTTACATGTAAAAAAACCAGGAGTCGTAGTAAAATGTAAAAGCCTTAATTTACTGAGTCAATAATAAAACTTGGTAATAATTTGAATGTTATGTTTCACCAATTTCTTTAACAAGGTAAGATTCTTTTTATTACATGTAAGTATTCGTGCAGATAGGTAAAATGGTGTTCTACCTGCTTTTACTACAGTTCCCCCCTAAAGTCATTTTTCATGTGACTTTAATTGCTCTTACACAATAATTTACCCCTAAATAATTTTTGATATGGCATGATCAGCATGTTTGTATAAAAAGAACTATTATGGCTTTTACAAACCTGCTGATGGAGGAGAATTAAGAAGCATACTTCTAACAAGCCCCCTTTGGCAAAACACGTAGGGACAGACATCAATTGTATTATTGAATGTTATTCATTATATTTTTGATTCTGTCCTCAACATAAACATATCTGATAAGTAACTAAGATAATGATTTATTGTTAGTGTGTTCATTGTTCAACATACCATTTGTGCAGTCGATTTAATAAATTGCCTTTTCATGTATGTTATTTGAGAGAAAACTACATCATTGGGGGAGGATCCCTCTCCTCCCGTCTGTACCGTCATGGTGGTAAATGGTGTTGATGTTCGAATTCAGGTTGTCCCTATATTCGACACGAATATGGCTGTTTGAATTCGGATAGACCAAACCCGAAAAACACGGGATTCGACTACAAAAATTTGGGGAAAAAAAAGGTTAAAAAAAATAAAAATTAATCTTAAATTAATTTAATTTGTATGTGTTTTTATTTTAACTATTTTTTTTTTTTTACAGGCTACCCGACAATGACATTATGAATCATAATGTCATTGTGGGATTCCCGGACCGTGGAAACTTTGTGGTTACAGCTATTTGGAAGCAGGTACCTTCAATTAGCTGTAACCGCAGGCAATACTAGGGCAATAGAGGTTAAATGGAGATACGTATCTCCATTCATCACCTCTACTGCCCTGTGATTGGCTGAGGAATAGGAAACCCTGATGACAGCTCAAGCATTATCAGGATTTCCCTTTCCTCAATCAGGGAGCAGAGCAATCATCGGAGCTTTACTATGCTGACAGCTCTGCTCCCCTGATTACTCCCGCAGCCCAAGAGGAGCTGTGACATGTGTTCTGTATCTGTAATACATGTCACAGCTCCTCTAGGGCTGTGGGAGCAATGCTCTGCTCCTTGATTGGCTGAAGAAAGGGAAATCCTGATGATGCTTGAGCTGTCATCAGGATTTCTGATTTCTCAGCCAATCACAGAGCACTAGAGATGAATGGGCACAAGTCTCCCCATTCATGTCTAGTGCTGAATGGCTGAAAAATGTAAAACCTCAGCCAATCACAGAGCACTAGGGGGTGAATGGAGAGGCTTGTCCTCATTTAACCCCTAGTGCCCCATGCCTCATTTAACCCCTAGATTAGCCCATGGGAATGCATGGGTACTTCAAACATGGGCTTTAAAAAGCCTCAGGTTAAACGCTGGGGAAACAGTCCGTGTAGACTAAAGCTGCATACACATGTCCAATATATATCGTTAGAAACGACCGTTGAACGACTGATGAACAACCGAATTGCCAAAAAAAGTGACCAAGGACGCGGACGAACGAGGATTGTCGTTGGAAATGAACGAACACCACGGTGGATCTGATTGGACGATGATCTTTCACTATCTATCGTCTGTACAGTGTACGGTCGTTCAGCGATCATGCATGTTTCTACGGTACACTTTCTCCTTTACATGTCCCTACATGTTCAAACGATTGTATTTAGTGTATGGACATGTGGATTGTTCAAGTATAATCGTGCATAATCCTTGATCGGTCATAATCATTCATTTTCTAACAATAATTATTGGATGTGTGTACCTAGCTTTAGCCTAATATTGATGTGACAGGTGCTCTTTAATCTTCATGTGAAGTACAGGGGTATGTAATAGTGTTATGTATCCTTTTATAATGTATCTTTTTATGTATCCTTTTATAATGTATCTTTTTACATCTGTTTGGAGGCTGTAGAAGCTCTACACAGTGCTGAAAAAAAACGAAATTTTTCCTCCCATTGACTTTAATGGTGTTCGACTTTGACATTCGACCACCCAAATAATTTTGCTCTATTCGAGCGAATAGCTGACGAATCAAATAGTGAGCTATTGGACCAACACTAGTGGTAAAGGCAGAATGGGAAACTGAATGCCCACTGTCCAGTCCGTGCTGGAAAGAAGAAGAGGGACAGAATGGCACAGGATCAAGTGGACTTTGTTTGTAAAGGGATTGAGGGCTTTTCATCTTATAAAGGTGTCTTTTTTGTGTTTGCTTTTCTTTTTTTTACTGAAAACTCTGCTTTAAAATTTGAGATTTTGGATAGCATGTGGATTGAGTAAAACCTCTAAAAATTCTGTTGTTGCTATCTGCGTTTGTGATAAACTCGGCTAGTACTCAGTTCTCAGAGCCTAATAAATTGGGTGGAATGAAATTAAAAGAAAGTTTGAAATGAAAATGTTGTTTTTGGTTTTAACACTGTATTTTTCTTTTTTGTTACAAAGGCAACACATAGGAACAATATCACAGTAATTTTCCTTTTGGCCTTCCATAACATAGACAGATATAGTGTAATGCTTGTCACCTTTCTGCTTACCATATACTGTGTAACAATATGTGGCAACTTCCTGATCATCATACTGGTGTCCTACAGCAAGACCCTCCACTCCCACAAGTACTTCTTCCTCACCCAACTCTCCATAGCTGATATCTTTTTAACCACCGATATATCCCTGCCTCTACATTATTAAAAATAAAGAAATAAAGAACGCACACAACTTTATAAACAGTTTGCATAGTAATTTGCTCAGGGTCATGGTTTTTGTTTTGGTCATGGGCTTTTTATAAATTAATCAGATATAAGGATATTATGGGATATGTGAAAATGTTAGGGTTAGTTTTACAGCCCTTGAACATAGAGTTATATTGATATATTTTGTTAGTTATATTGATAATATATGTTTAATAATTTTGTAATGAACGTTGGCCTAGGTTGGAAGGCTGTTTCTCCTGGACCTCCCTATCAGTTTTGGTGACAATATTATGTTCAGGGGCTTTTCATTTGTTTTGAAAACATCATAAATAGCTTAAAAACGTCTAGCATAGTTTTCCTATACTTTTCCATTTTTCTTCTCTATACTCCTCAAGATTATTTTCTATAACCAGGAAGAGTTAGGGTTCCAATGTGTTGGAAGATGCCCTCCAATGTCTTCTGCCATGTACAAGCTACATTTATATATTTATATCTTTCAAAACTTTTTTTGAAACGTTATAACACTTAATATAATGGGTTTGTAACACAAAAAAAGAGTTCTTAAAAGTTTTACAAATATAGGTACTAGAAGCTACAACTCTTAAACAACCTAATTGGGTGTCAACCCAAGAAGAAGAGGAACTAAACAAAGGTCTTAAATATTGTCACTTGAGATATTTCTTTATATATCATATATATGATATCAGATACATCATATCTTTTACTATTTGTGATGACTGATAAGTTGGAAGTTCAGTTA
>NC_092859.1:2757521-2758603 GCF_032062135.1 Pyxicephalus adspersus
CCAAGAGCCATGTGATGGGCCAACCATTTCTGAAGGAGTCCATATTGCTGAATAAAACATGTGGGAAAATTGGGTCTGTACGAAGTATATCAGCCTTAATATATTAATATTCTAATCTTACCGTTGGAATGAATTCTAGAAAAAGGTAGCTGGGAGGAAGTCCAAATACTATAAATTTGAAATTGTTCCTTAGGATATTGTGTGTTTCTGGTGTAGGAGAAATAGTTTAAGCAAATTTTTTACATGGAATCTTCTAAGATATTTTTTTATGCAGTGTACATCTCATTGGGGCATTTTCCTCCCTTGAGACACAAAAGGGGCGAATAATTAATCCTTATTGGACATCTCCTCTATACTATAGCTTGAACAGATGTCCCCAATGGAATGGTACTCCACTTTTTTTGAACTATTGACAACTGTAACATTTAAAATTCCTCATCATTTTTTTGTTCCTATGCTAGTTGTGGCCAAAGCAACAAAAGAGGGTAATCCCTTTGGGGATGCAAAAAGCATTGATAGGTGGAAACCATTCTAATGAAATCCTCCAAAAAATGGCTTTAGGTAAAGATATCCTTGAAGTTTTGATAACTTGATATCCTTGATAAGTTTTGATAAAAAATATTTATTTTAATGAAGACCAAACACATGAACACCAAGGGATCTAGAATGTACTCTAAAGAATAATTACCACTCCATGAAGAATTCTCTATGCATGTATACAGATGGAAGTCATAGATTCAGGATAATATAAAGGGATTTCCCGATTGATGTGACTCATCTATTAAAGAATATTCCATTGCTTTCTATAGGTACAAAAAGTCTCTTCTTTTTTGTTATCTATCCATCTATGTTATAATTCACATTTCCATTTCTTATTTCATTCCAAGTATATTTGAACCCAAAAATGTAATACATTGTAACATTCTGGTTCTTGGATGTGCTGCTGAATGCATTAATTTTTTTTCAGGACTTTTTCCTCTTCTACATTGATTTTATTTAATTACTCTCACATACACTGCTCACATCTTTTATTTGCTCCCTATTGGTATACTGCATTGCAGTAGAATAAAATACATTCAGGG
>NC_092859.1:2759677-2819978 GCF_032062135.1 Pyxicephalus adspersus
AAATCATTTAATTTTAAGAATATTGAGCTGTTGTTTTTCTGCCTTTTATAAATTGTATATATGCACACAAATTATACATATTTTATGTCTTTTAAAAACAAAATTATGTATTTACGTTTTTTTTCCTTACTTTCAAGTACTTTGAACATACTAAGAAAGTATTTGTTGTTTTTGGTAATAATTGCATTAAAGGATTTGGTACATTTTTGCTTAGTCCCTGTTTTTATATATAATGCTATCTACAATAGGTGACAATGATGTGGCTACCAAAGCTAGTAAAGGGAGTTTGTCTATCACCTCGCCGGATTATAGATCCCTCCCAGGGTAGTGATCTTGGGGGAGGATATGTAAGAGAATGAAATACATGATGTCAAAGTCAAATTTGTTTTTCCCTCACAGGGGTTCAAAGTCATCCACAGAATTACAACAAAAACACAAAATAAGTCTCCTGGCTTTCTCTTTGGGTCCCACAGACCTCAGCTTTGGGAAACCTCCATGGCTCTCCCAACACACCGGCCTGTTCACCTGAGCCACTCGATTTAAGGCTCCAACTTTCCCAGTTCAAAGACCTGGTCCTCTTATTATTAAGGGCCAAGTGTTACAGAGCCATTGCAAATTCCAGGCCTGGAAATGGGATGGAGTGCCCGATCCACCTATTCCTTCAGGGACACTATGGGCCTGGATTAAAAAGAAACAAATCACAAATATACAGCACAGCATTTATTTACAGCCGTATGCAGGCCCCTTCTTTCCAGAAAAATAAGGATAGATGATGCCCCTGAATTTGGCATCATGTATTTCATTCTACTACAACATGTGAGAGCATTTTGTTTCATCCATTTAAAAAAATGTCAATTCTGCCTAAATTTTATTCATCTCACAGTTTTCTGTGCCTTCGATGCACAATCCCAAGCAATTGTATCAGCATGTTTCTGATTTAAAAAATAAAATTATAAAGACAAAAGTGAATATTGTAATTTTTTCATTTTAGTAAAATGTGAATCCTGCATGGATACTTACCCAAATTCAGCAGTACATACAGTAAGTGTGTTTTATTTTATTTTTTTCCAATTCATAGAAATATTTTGTTCTTCTTTTATGATAGAATAATGTATATTATAATTAAAGTATATATGGGTGTACTTAAAAGCAGAGAATCTGCTTCCACCAGAAAATGTTTGGCAAACAGTTTTTTTTTTGTTTTTGCTTTTGTTTTTTTCTTTAAATAGACCCCTAAATCTCATCCTTAATGATATTATAGTTTTTTGTTTTTTTTCCATTTGTTTTGGTTTTGCTTTAATTCTGCAAATGATTTCCATTGCTGTCTTATACATTGCACTTTTCAATAAGTTTATTCCGCTAGGTTTTGTTACATCTGTTATCATTTTTTCATCCATTCAAAAAAATTAATAAAATAACAAATTCATTTTAGGCTCTAACATGTTAAGGTCATTTTAAAAATTAAAGGGAAAAATTCCGATAAACCCAAATCTGGTCTGGTAAGGTATGAAAAAACAAGTATAGTATAAAAATTACAGTCATAATCACTTATGGAATCTGGGGTGACCAATGCAAGGCAGTGTCAAAATATATTGGTATAGCTAGACTAGATATGGATATTCCTAAATAAAACTAAGATAAACCTAGGAATTATGTATCCTATGCTTTTATGGCATATGTATTTTATATACGTAGACACAAAAAAATATGTATGCAAAATGATGTTACATTCTTTTCTTTCTTCTTCTTACAGATTTTGTGTAACAGCAACATCACCACATTATTATTTGTGGGTTTCCATGACTTACACAGATTTAAACTTCTGCTATTTACTATTCTTTTTATGACTTATTGTCTGACAATATGTGGAAATCTCGTTATAATCACACTTGTGTATTACAACAAATCCCTTCACACTCCCATGTATTTTTTTCTCAGCCAGCTCTCCGTAACTGACATCATATTGACCACAGACATTTCCCCTAACATGCTAAACATTGTACTACATGAGCAGACCTTCATATCTGTATCTGGCTGCATCTCACAGCTTCATATCTTTGCCTCAGCAGAAATGTTGGAATGTTTTATTCTCACATTGATGTCCTATGACCGCTATCTAGCCATTTGTTCCCCTTTGCAATATGCTTTGATCATGAATCATGTACTTTGCATAAAATTAACATTTGTATCCTGGCTGTTAAGTTGCTCCATCCCATTCATTATAACATTTTCCATTCTCCAACTACATTTCTGTGGGCCTAATACTATTGACCATTTTTTCTGTGATTTTTATCCTCTGGTAAAACTTTCTTGGTCTGATCCATCCATAGTTATACTGGAGGCCACTGTGGTTAGCATGCATGTGATTGTTGTACCATTTGTGTTGATAGTAGCTTCATATATGTTCATTGTTGTAACCATCCTCAAAATAACCTCTTTTTCAGGAAGACTCAAATCTTTTTCTACTTGTAGCTCCCACTTGGCAGTTGTAAGTATATTTTATGGGACTCTTATTGCCACATACATGCTTCCAAAGGAGAAGTCTCAAGTAGTAAGTAAGGCTTTGTCCCTGTTGTATACAGTGTTTACACCTTTATTTAATCCATTTATTTACAGTCTGAGGAATAAAGATATCAAGAAAGCTTGGAGAAATGTCTTACCAAAGTTCCTTTGAAGGTTTTTTTGAAAGCCTGGGGCCAGTATTAATATTTAAAACCAATCTCAATTCAAACCCAGAGAATAATTTAAGGACCACCCAGACATGTTAATTAAGCCTACTCAGCACCTTAAAAATTCATTTCTGTCTTAAGTTCATCCTAAAAAAATAGCAGGGCGGTTTTGTAGCCCAATCTGAAATACAGATACAGCCAAACCTGAAGCGTGAAATCATCAAAGGCAATGCTGCCCGTGCTATTCCTACAAATTTGGAATGAGTTTCGGTCATTTTTTTTTTTTGGTAAGTCCTAAAGTTTTATGTTGCATTATACTAGTTCAATATGCTTCATTTATAGTTTGATTTGCTGCAGTTGTTGTTTTGATACTTTTTTGTTTGGTTGCAACTGTGCAAACTAATTCATATCAAGCCGTATATATAATAATTAGCACTTTATAATATGACATCTCACAATAGTATCAATGTTAAAGAAAAAAATGTTCCAAATCATGTTGGATCTGGTTCAAATTTCATTCTAGTTTAGCTTTAGTGAAATCAAATATTTGAAACAGTTATTGTTGCCAAACATTGTATAATACATGATTGTATGTTAGCTTAAACTGTTGCTGCAATGTTTTTGTAAGCCTGTTTGAAAATGATGGTCTCTATTGGTTAGTAATTCTTCAGCCTGTTTTGTAATGTAATGTAATCATTGTTAATAAAGGTTTTGTAATTTTATCCATGAATATTTAGTACAAAGGTATGCATGGTTTTCACTAAACAACTTTCACTGGTCCCATTCTCAAAGTCACATTGTCGCATATTGGTACTTGAATGTATTAGGTAAGTTTTCCTTTTATGAATAAATTACCATTTTTTTATTTTTTTTAATAGTCTGACTTTTGCTCAATAAGCTTTTCCCTTAACATACTTCACTCATGTTGATTTGCTGCAACTGTTCTATACAACTCTGTGCATTTGTAGTAGTGTTAAAGGTCCTGATTCATCAATGAGATGCACGTACGCTATTCTATTACCGTGAAGTCTATTACCGTGAGTCTGGCCCGAGTTCTCGCGAACTCGCCTGCCGGTTTCCCCGCAAGGATTGCGAATGCGCCAATTAAGGCTATAAATTTTCAGCTGCACAACTCAGGAGCTTTTAACCTCAATGATGGTGATAGCAATTGATTAGCGCACACCTGCGCGCTGTTCTGTTCTTCTCCAGTCCATTTTATAGGTCAGTTTAAGTCTTTAATGCTTGATTTTTTTTTTTTATAAGAGTTACTTTTTTATGTTACATTCTACTCTAATTGCTTCATTTATAGTTTCATTTGTTGCAATTCTTGTTACTTTTTCTTTTGGTTGCAACACTGCAAACTCATTTCTATCAAGCTGGATATATACAAAGTGACACTTTCAAATATGTCATCACACAACAGTATGAGTGTAAAAAATAAGTGAACAAACATTTATGACCTCATAAAAATTTCGGTCCAGTTTGACTTTAGAGAAATCAAATATTTTAGTAAAGGATTATAGGCAAACATGTTATAATACATGTATTAAGGAACATTTAGTGATTTCACTTGTGTGTGTATGTCAAGGTACATTTAAATGTATACAAATACATATGCATTTTAATAAGTACTATTTTACCTGGACTGGTGTGTGTGTGTGTGTGTGTGTGGGGGGGAGTAAGTTTGCTTGGATGTTATGCATTGATGTGACTTTGTAATCCTCATTATTGTTAGTTTCATCTGTTGCTGCAATGTTTTTGTGCCTGGTCTGTAATGCCAGTTTCTGTAGTTTAGCAATTCTTCAGCAATGTTTTGTCATTTTTTCTACAAGTATTGAGTACAAATGTCTGCATGGTTTCTGCATGGTTTTCCACACCAAACTCCTACTTAACCCCCTCGTTGCCTTTGTCACATATTGGTATTTGAATATATTATGTACATATTCCTTTTCTGAATAAATTGTCATGATTTTATTTCTTTGTTTTTTTATTTCTTTTTTATAATCTGACATTTGCACTCATGTTGATTTGCCCCCACACAACTCCTGTGTACATTTGTAGTTGTGTTATCGGTTTGTTGTCATTGTGCTGTGCTGCCTGATCTTAGCACTATTGTATACAAACACACTTCCACTTGTTGTACAAACTGGTTGTGAATTAGTTGTCCAGCTGAGTTGCATACTCATTCTAACACACCTGATGGTGATGGAAGGAGGTCCAGGTCCAGGTCCAGGTTCCAAGCACATCAAAGCACATTGATTGCCAAGCTCACAAGCAGGGTCAGACACTCTTAGAAATGAACAGATGTTGTGTTGTTGCTTAACTTAATGCTGATAAATACTGGCGTGTATGCATTATTTAGGTGTTTACATAATTCAAATAGTATTAGTATATAAAACTTCCAGAGACAAATAAACTTTGTGCAAAACATATTTTTATTGCTTTTCCAGTCTTTCAGGGTGTTTATGCAGTTTGAATGCCATTTTAGACCTTGGCCCATTATATATTAACTTCCTCACCTCAGCTTGGTAGTGGAAGCACATAAAGGTGGATTCCTCCTCTAACCAGAAGCAATATCATTCATTGATGGAGAGATGTTATCATCCAGTTACAGAATAGATTCAATTATTAGGATGTGTTAAGCAGCATGTTAAATCGTGTTTTGTTGGCAAATAGGTGGTGCTGGATTGTATTTTTTGAAAGTGAAGGCTGCACGCTTTCCTTTAAAAAGTCTTGAACTAGCTTTGAGACAACCTTATGACAACAGAAATCCTAAGAAGAAATAGGCAATCTTCTCAATTTGAAGTTAAAAAAAACCTCTTTATCTATTTCTTCCTACACATACACACACACACACACACAAACGTATACATACATACATGCATGTATGTACATACGTGAGTGCACATGAAGCAAAACAAACAATCTACACATAAAAAAAAACAAAAAAAACTACCCGAATGATAAAGCAACTTCTCTGGCGGGCGTTTTTGAACTGCTGGGGAACACAATTCACGCACACGTATCGGGTTCACGCACATAACATTGCACATAGAACACCTGAGTATTAATAGGACAATTGTGCTGTTTTTAGCCTTTCAAGGATTCAGAAAAAGACAATATTCAAAAGCAATCACAATTTACTTGTTAAGTTGTGGGTCTGTTGGATCACCCAAGGTTAAGGATGCTGGGGAATTGTAAAGAAGATCACATAAAAATTACATTTTAAAACAACTTTATTCAAGATAACCACATTTTCAAAAAGGTCATAAACAAATATAGAAACCACACAGACACCACTAAATTTACCTGGCAAAATACAAATAAAAAACAAATCACACAAACACATTTCAACCTGTAAAGCTGCGTACACACTTGCAATTTTTGTCGTTGGAAAGGATCTTTCACGATCCTTTCCAACGACAAGGGGCTGCAAGATGAATGAACGGTACTGTACATACAGCACCGTTCTGCTCTATGGAGAGGGGAGGGGGAGAGCGACGGAGCGGCACCCTGCTGCGCGCTCTCCCCTTCCCTTTCATTAGGATCGGCTGTCGTCCATCGTCCGTGGATCCAGCAGGTCGGTCGTCCGGACGATGGACGACACCGACTGTACACACGGCAGATTTTCGCCCGATAATTGGCCGATGCCGATTATCGGGCGATAAAAATCTGACGTGTGTACGTAGCTTAACACTTCCATATGAAGCCAAAATATTTTAAAAAATGGCCAAAGAAATATTGCATTCAAAAAATACTTAAAGAACCAATATGCAATGTAGACCTATCAAGGTATCTCCCAAGTCAAAAAAAAGACAAAGGAAAAAGCAAGTCAGACAACACTCTTATATATACTCATCTTAATGTGCACAGCTGCCTGAAATTTGGCTGTTTGTTTTACAGTTTGACATTTCATAATGATTTATTGATTCTTTAGATTTGTATAGCAATTTATTAAATGTGTGGCTGAGCAAAGGGGATCCCTGATGTAAATACATAAATACAAAAATCGGAAAAGACAAAATCGGAAGTACCGTATATTTACATTCAATCATATTTCAACACTGAAAAAGATCATTATATATTTCACCAAACATCAACAATTTACACTTTTCCAAAGAAACAGAATGAATTTCATGATAATCTTTCCTAGTCTCCTAGCCAAATAGTGGACTTACCTTTTCTAATTTCTATATTTATCCATGATATGGTATTTTAAAGCAATAGCCCAATGTTATCACTAATATTGTAGTAGTGACTGTTGAGTCTAATGAGAAATTGCAGAGTTTCTATTCATACACTGTCATTCAGTACTTGTAGAAATGAATTCCCATTACTATCCTCAGTCCATTCCCATATTCTAATGAGTTAGGACTGCAAAGTATTGTCCCATAAAGTGTAACTTGTAGTTGAATCCCAAACTCACGAAGAACTTTATGATCATCCAGATACTATTTATTTGGCCTTCAGTGGTATTCAATTCCAAAGGAGGTTTCAGTGTGCTGGAAAATTTCCTTGATTTTCAGATTGGTCCACAAAATTTCAGCGAACTGATTTTGCGAAACCATCGGACGATTGAGGAAATCATTATGATCCCCAGCAGTGATCAATGACTGCAGCTGGCACTGCATTCATTGATCAGCACAGCCCGCAATCTTTTATTTTTTTGTTTGGTCGAATTTACATTGGCCGTTCTCTACAATTTCGGTAAGCAAGAACAGCCCAATTCGCAAGGAGATCGTGGCGATCTCACGAAACTCGCTCACTTTGCTTTTTTAGAATATATAGATGGGATATGGTCCCCTACAACCATGCCAGGTATGCTATGATTGTATTACCATAGCATTGGTAATGGGACTCTTTAAGTACCAGGAAATTAATACATTTTATCAGTTGTTTGTGATATTTAGGTATTTCATAAATTCGTTTTTTTCCTGGTGTGAATATGAATCTTGCATTTCATTTTTTATGCTATTTTTGCATGTTTTGATATGCCTAAAATCCCATAAGGGGTAATGTTAAACCCAATCAATCTTGTATCTATGGCAGTCAGGATTGGCATCCTCTGGTGAGAACTTCAGAAAGTATTTAGACCCCCTCTATTTTTCCAGTTTGCTTTGTTGTTGTCTAATGTTATAATTATTTTTTTTTATTAATATTCTGCACTGAGAACCCCATAAAAAAAGTAAAAACAGATTTTTAGTAAATTTTATAAAATAATTAAAGAGAGAAACAACTGAAATCATTTACAATCTCAATATTCTTGGGTGATGATGCAATAGGCTTTGCACACCTAAATTGGGTGATTTTCTGCCATTTCTGCAAATCCTCCTATGCTCAGTCAGGTTGGATCATGACCCTAAGCTCTGAAGGCTATTCCACTGACCTTGGTTTTTGGCTTGGTTTTTGTTATGATATACATTGTAAGTTTTTTTAGAGGCTTCTATAGAAAGGTGTGTAGACTTCCCAAATCAAGTCTAATCAACTTACCATTAGTGGACTCCAAACAAGGTGCAAAAGCATCTCAGCAATGATCAAAATAAATGGAAGGAAACTGAACTACATTTCAAGTGTTGTTGGAAAAGGTCTGAATACCTATGGAAATTTGAAATTTCATTTTTTTTTTTTATAAATTTACAAAAGTGTCTAAAATTCTTTTTTCACTTTTTCATTGTGAAGCCAGCTTTCACTTTGTCATTTTGAAGCCACTATATGGTTTTTAAAAATGTATTAAATGATAGTGATGTATATGATGGCATACAACTCAACTTACCAACAACTAACACCATAAAAAGTATTGTGCACAAATATTATGCTATAAACAAACTGATGTCAATGGAGTTACACAATGGGATTCTCTTTAAGATTTCCATTTTTATTAACTTTTAACTGCATCCTAAAAGGTTTGTACGACTATCCATAGGTCATCTCAGGTAGATTTACTCTCATTTTGCTTTTGTGTAGGGACCCTTTCTTATTCTATATAACTAAAAGGTAGGTGTAATGTGCCTGGGCACACAAACCACAGCCAACTCCAAATAGCCTTTTATCAAGTTTTATTATTGTCATAAAACAAGATAAGGGTTAAGTCCGACAAGACAGGTCAGGAACAATGCGAGGTCAGGGCAGGCAGCAGACAAGAATGGTCACAAACAATCTGAGGTCAGGGCAGGCAGAGTTCAGGCAAGAGTCAGGTTTCAGACCAGGTCGCTATGGTAATGACAAACGGAATTAACATAAACCAACACAAGGACGCACCCTAGCACACTATGTTCCCAGAGGCTTATAGTAGGCATTGGTGATCAGGACAGGTTCTCCTTAAATGGCCAGAGTGACCAATGACCTCGCATCAACTGGTGCCATTTGATTGGAGGGTAACTGAATCCCCTGCATGGCGAGGCAGCCGAGTGCCACGCCCTCGGGGGGTACAAGAAGCACGCATGAGAGCGCGCTCACCTCTTCCCATAGCACCCCTGGGATGTGCCCTACTTTGCACATCCAAAGGAGTGCTGAGAACAGGACTTTCTGTATTCACGTCTATAGAGATGCAAGGGTTGCCTCCTTGCCGAACAGTAGTTTGGCCAGGACGGATCCCTCCACCTGCAGAGAGAGACATGCTGCGAGCAGGGCAACAGCCTTGGCCATGCTGCCTGCAGCAGCGGCGTCTCTCTTTGCAGCTGGGATCCCCAGGGACACCGCGGGCTTGCAGGACAGGTAAGTTTCTTTGAGTAGGTTGTTGTGTTTCCTATTAAATATTATATATCATTATTAAAAAGCACTGCACCTAAAAACAAAATTAGTATGTAATGGTCCTGATTTATTAGCCTCCTGGGTGGTTCATTTCTTTGTATATGTCTTAAAGCAGTACATTGTCTTTCAGGAAAATGTTTTTTACAGTAAAATATAATAGTATGAGTATATTAAAGTGTGAAACACAAAATCATGTCAAAATAACAAATAAAAGAAAATTGATAAAAAATAAATATGTTATTAAACTTTGCTATGATTTTGTGTTTTAAACTTTATTATACTCATACTATTATATTTTACTGTAAAATAAATTAAATTAAATTTTCAATACATTTTACACACACAAACATCGCCAGTAACTCCCGGGGAACGTCAGTGCACTTGCCAGGGGGCAGATGGATAAGGAGGACATGGCCAGAGGATGGCAGGACATTGGAGGATGCCGGAGGATGCTGAAAGGACCAGGTTATTTTTTTATTTTTTGCTGTGTTTTTCTTTTATCATGAGCCACACTCGGGCCTACCGCTCAGGAGGCTAAAGCTCTCCAAGACTGGAGAAGTTGGACTATCAGGAAAGAAGCTGGGTGACCCAGCAAACCTAGAATAGATTTCATAAAATTGTTTGCTCTTCTTTGGCAAATGTTTTCAATCCTTGAACAAATTTATTCAAGGTTAGATGGTTCTCTCATCATTTTCTATTTTCTCCATTCTTGGAGAGCTTTAATAAATCAGACCCAATGTCAGTAATCCTTCTCAATATGTAATAGACTCTTAAATATTACAAAAGATCATATGGGTCACCCAACATTTTAAAGGGCTGAACTAATCCAAAATATACATTTTTTTCAGTCTTTCAAAATGAAAAAATTAAAAAAAAGTTACCTTCCACAAAATGAAATGATAAAATTGATTCACATAGAATCTTTATTGAAGGAACACAAAATCTAATACAAACATTTTATTTTAGATCAACAAATTAAACACAGGGGGATCTGGTGTGCTCTCTGCAGAATCACAAATGTCCCTTGCATAATTATGAATACATATATAGGACTGTGTACAACTGGATGGACTCCACCAATGCAGAATCGCATAAGAACCATGAGGGCGTTATCAATATTTGTGTGTATTATAAATCAGGAATGCTTTCCTTCATTATTTCCTTTGTTCTAAAAATATGAAACCCTTTTAAGAAGACCATCACCCATATTACTTTTAACATAAAAAACATATTTAATAACTGATTTGCTTATTTAATTTTTCAGTAAGCATTTAACCACATGGATTTTTACAAGAGATCAATATTAAATAAAGTAAGTATAATATATATATGTTTTTTCTATGTTTGCAGGCAGTTTATAGTAATAATATTAATACCACCTTGGATACTCATTTTCATTTCATTTTCATGTAAAATGATTTTGTTCTCTTATGATAATCAGGATACATACAGAAAGAATGCTACACTATTCTTCTTTGTGGAACTTCACAACCTAAAAAATACAAATCTACTCCTTTTCACTTTATTCCTAATGATATACTTTCTGATGTGTATATTGATCATCATGCTGATGGCTTACAGCAAGACTCTACTCTTTGATTTAATTATTTTTCGACCATATCCCTGTATCTGGTTCCATGTTAAACACAAATATTGCCTCCAATGTGCTTATTTTAGTTCTCCATGAGTGGGCCTTCATGTGAATTGAGTACAATGTATTATGGTGTGCCATGTAATATTTATAACTTAATTAAGGCTAAAAACTTAATGAAAATTGAATTTCTGATTCTTTAAACCACAGGGCTAAAAAACCTCCTATGTACTTATTATTATTATGCTAATATTATTATTAGCATTATGTATTTACAGATTTAAACCCAGTTGCCCAAACCCTAAACCCCGATTACTAGTGTTGCATATAGAAATTAATATGTAAATTCAAAAATTGCATTGTCCTCCAGCATTGTCACCCTGTCACATACACCCCTTGGTTGAGACCATAAATGTTTATAATAACACACATTGCACAAGAATGCTCCAATGATCCAATTTTAGTCCACACTAAAGCAATAGTGTGCAGATCATATGAAAATGTCTTTATGTGTATGTAGCCAACAAAACAGCTGACAAAGTCTGAAATCAAACAAGAACACAACCATATTCATAATGCCCACCATTTTATCAAAACAAAATGGTTATCCTGGTTATTTGGTTTAGATCTACTTAAAGTTTACCTATAGGCAAAACCGGACACGCCAAACAATATTAGGCCGAAATTCCCTATAATATTGTGTAGGTCTACTCTGGCCAGCCAAAATAACTCTTACCTACCTAAGCCTCTGCTGGTCTGTCTTCTGCCCATAGTATGCCCTGCTGCCACCTCTCAAGTAAATAATGCACCCACTCATTCACATTATCTTCAATAAAGTGTGATTCAACAGCCCAGACCACCATCTTCCATTTTTTCCATGGTCCAGCCCTTATGGTTAGACAGCAGTTTAGGCACTTTTAGCAGTAGCCAGCATGGGCCAGCATGGGCTATAAAGTCCCATAGACAGCAAGCTGAAATGCGCAATGTGTTCTTACACCTTTCTCTAGAAGGACTTTAATCGAATTTGCGCTACAGTTGCTCTTTTACAGGGTCAGATCTGCAGGTCTAGCCTTTTGCTAAACAGATCAAAGATCCTTTAGGCACCCCTTATTACCATTAGACCTTTCAAAGGCCACTGCATACTGGGAATACCCCTCAAGATCTTCCAGTTGGGAGATGCATTTACCCAGTCATCTAGAACCCACAATTTGGCCCTTGTCAAAGTAATTAAGATGCTTGCACCTGCCCATTTGACCTGCTTCCAACACTATGACCTTCAGGAACCAACTGTTCACTTAGTACCTATTGTTCTCCATTCCCTGCCCGGTGATATTATATCAATATAATCAATATTATCTGCTTCACAAGTTTCATATAATTTCATTATTTTTGAGTCCTGCCTGTAAAATTGTTTTATTACCGATTGATCCTGCCAGTGGATGTATGATTGCTCTTCTTGTTTTTAGGGTAACAAATCTGTTCATTTTGCCATGAAATCACAAAGCAGTGTTGTCAGCCCATGAACAGGGTAGAATTAAATAGACATATTTTAAACAAATAACAGTTGATTCTCAGTTAAAGAATTTACATAACTGTATACCATTCTTTCCCCTGAGGGAACCCTTGAAATTACTTTCAGGTCTTTAGGCAACCCCTTCTATAATTACTATAACTACACATCACAGTATATTAGTGTGATGGTCAGTGGGAAGAATTCCTCTTACATTGCTGGCCATTGGGAAGATACCACTCTTACAGATAGCCAAAAACATCATTGTTGCTACTTTAAACTGACTAAGAAGCACAAATTGCTCATTGCTCAAGAACCCCTCTTGAAGAACCATAGTTGAGAAACTCTGATGTATACTATTAGTACAGTATATTATATTTTGTATTATATAATCATGTTAATTACATTCTGTCTTTGTTCTTTTTATGACTCCCAGAGTACATATAAGAACAATGTTACCACAATTTTCTTGGAAGGATTCCACAATCTAGGAAAATTGAATCTGCTCCTTTTCACACTTCTTCTTTTTATATACATTGGGACAATATGTGGAAACCTCTTAAACATTGCTCTGGTGTCCTACAGCAAGACCCTCCATTCTCCAATGTACTTCTTGCTCAGCCATCTTTCTATAAGTGACATCATGTTGACCACAGATATTGCCCCTAACATGCTAAAACTTGTACTACACGAACAGGCTTCCATATCATTTATTAGCTGTATCACTCAGTTTTATTTCTTTAGCTTCTCTGGAACATCTGAATGTCTTCTTCTCATGGTGATGGCCTATGACCGCTATCTAGCCATCTGCTCACCTCTGCATTATGCCTCAATTATGAACCACATGCTTTCTATTAAGTTAATTTTGGCATCCTGGCTTTTAAGTTGCATTGTTGCGTTGATCTTAACTCTTGGCATATCTCAGCTACAATTCTGCGGGCCAAATACTATAGAACATTTTTACTGTGATCTTTACCCTCTGGTTCAGCTTTCTTGCTCAGATGTGTCTATTGTTGAGATGGAAACCACCTTGCTGTGTATTCCAGTGGTTGTCATTCCATTGTTTGTGATAATAGTCTCATATACGTACATTGTTTCAGCAATATTAAAGATATCTTCAGTCTCTGGAAGACGTAAAACTTTTTCTACTTGTAGCTCCCACCTGACAGTTGTGTCTATATTTTATGGGACTCTTAGTGCAATTTATGTCATTCCAAATGAGGGCCAGTCAGAGGTCATCAGTAAGATTCTGGCTTTGTTGTATACGGTGTTTATCCCTTTTTTAAATCCTTTCATTTACAGTCTGAGGAACAAAGACATGAAGGCAGCTTTGCGAAACATTTGTATGACCATAGCAGAATTAATAAAAGATTAGCGAATCTGGCAGCACCAATGCCACCAAACAGCCCACTTAGAATATGCCAAACACTGCATAAAATCCACAAAACATGTAGACTGAAATTATTTGGAGGGGCTGAACCAAAAGTAAACTTTAAGACCATAACCCTAAATGCTATGAGGTGAGAAGGTCTATGAAGAAAAGCCAAACATCCCTACTGTGAAATATGGAGGTGGATTTCTACTGTTCCCATAAGGAGGGGAAGGTGGTGGACTATGGCAGCAAAAATGTAGTTAAAACTTAAAGCAAAATAAATGCAGCATATCAACAATCAATATCAATGGAAAGCTGGAGGCTGTGCATGGGGTGCAATTGAACTTTCTAATATTACAATTTTGTAAAATATTGGGCCAAGATGACCCTTCAGTGCTTGCAGCACAAAATAAAGGGGCTCTGCAGTGATCATCCCATTCTCTTGACCTCTCCATCACTCTAGGTTAGTTGCTTTAGTTACAGCACAAAAAGTGAAGGTCCTGGAGTGGTCAACTCATCACATTCACCTGACCTTTCCATTCCTTTCCATCGTTAAGCTACTTTAGGGAGATTTCAAGCATAGGGTTGCATGGGGCTGCATGGGGTTGAGGATGCAATACAACAAAAATATTTCGATAGCCCAAAATAATCAATAAATCTAAAGGGATCAATATAGAATTTAAAGAATTAAACAGATATGCAAACTTTATAGCAGACCATTCTTTCAATTCTTCCTATTGCTATGGGATGCTTATTCATTGTTTAGTGATGTCTGATAGTTTAACTAGAATTGCTTCAAAGTAAGATAAATGTGTTTATTCCATATTGTTTTATATGGTCAGCAGCCTAAAACTCTTAAAGTATGATCCATCTGTAAAAAATGTATAGAGATTGCTTGTCAATATTTTATATGAGAGAGAGTTGGATTTTCAGTGTTTGAGTACAGTCTTTTATAGAGTATAGATTAGTGTTGCTTGAATTGGCCTATGTTTGGACAAACAGAAGCAATTGCTCAACTTATGCTTTGGAGTAGCCAAAACCAAACCAAAGAGTTAGAGCTAGAGCACATGGGTGTCAGGTGGTATTTACACTTCTGCCAGCAGATGGAGCGTGTCTGCTGAATATTCTGGTCCTGTGTGGTAATGGGGCAGCTCTTGGGAAGTCACATGGTACAGACAAGAGTAAACGGTGAATGGGATTCCTGGACATAGCTGCTGCTGGCTGGAGAGGAGTGCAAGGTGGGTGACACAGAAGAAGACACGGATCCCTTGGTTCTGTGGGGATCAGCCAAACAACCATACAACTGCATTATGGAAAATTCACCCGCACTACTCAAATAATACACATTAAAGTTTCCTACTTTATAATGTAGCCCAACCAAATAATGCTTACATACAGTTCAGTCATTTAACAATATTCCTGGGTATTTTCCCTTTATTCAAAAAGAAAAATGTTTTTTCTATTTTAAACTTAAAGCAGCTTTGTGGCTAATGTCAGTAAAAAATATAATTTAATTGAATAAAGAATCCTTCCTAATCTACCATTTAAATAGTGATATAATCAAACTGCTTACATACTGGCTGGTCACAGTACTATTTTTGTGGCTATGTGTCTCTCATGTTATAAAACTTTTACTACAAGATATAGTCTCTTGCTTTTATTTTGTAGCATGACCACAGTTATATACTGAATATATACTGTCCAGCCACTGAACAGCGTTTGTGACTATTGTCCCTTCACATTACAAATTTATTTCCAAGATGAAACCTGCTTACATACTATCTAGCCACTGTTCAATATTTGTGGCTATTATTTCTCAGATTAAACACTAAATTTTACAGCATATTTTAAAAAACAAAACCTGTCTCGTCTCTTTTAATTTCTACCTATTGAATTGCTAATTGCCAAATGCTACCAAGAATCATTTTGGAAAATATTGTGGGAATTTTAAGGTTTCCAGGATGGAGCAGTGATTTGTAGAATGCGAGATGCTACATGCAATTTTTAACATTTATTAAATGTTTATTGCTTAAATTACTTAATAGAGTGTGGTACTGTTTAAAATGAATCTCACAAAATATACTCCTAAATTATTGTCTCTTGAAAATCACATTTTTTCATACCACACTCATTTTAAGGATTGTGTTTTCCCTTTAAAAAAAGAACCCTTTCCCTGGTGCACAGATTTTTTTCTTTTTGCTTTGTTGAATTTTAACAACATTTTGTCTATTAGCATAGGAAAAGGCCAGGATTTTATATAAAGATTCAACACAATAAAGCTGAGGTCATCAAAGATTTGGCAGACCCTACAAACCAAGCCTGAGCACATTTGCTAATTGCTTTTACAAAAGGAATTTTAGTCAAAGGTTATGAAAGTTTAAGAAAATAAGAGACCTTTTTTAAAAGCTATTTTATCGAATACATTAACAAATCAGTGTCCATAAGTGCAGAAAACCTTGAAGGTGATCCAAAGCTCAAGGAAGTTTTGCCAAAACAGGGTACTGTGTAATCCAATGTAACACGAAGTTTGCTAGAAAAGGTACGGTCAACAAATAGCTCCATGTTTGCTGGATCCAATAATTCTATAATAATCCTAATAGAATATTAATATTTACTCCTAGAGAAAAACACATTTGTATGATTCAGTATGGAAGAAACCGGGGATAGACGAGAGATAGACCTAAATAAAAGAAACTTTAGATAGAATATAATGTTCTTACAGTTTTGAAAGGGGAAACTGAAGAAACCACAGAATAGAATAAATACCTGGAGACTGGAAATTAGTCTGTTTGTATTTTTGTAGGCTATGGTATTGATCTATTAGGCTGAGGTTTTAAATATTGGTACAGGAAAGCACAGTGAGGTTGCTTCCAATTGAACTTTGTGTGTATCTGAACAAGAAAGTTCAATTAAAGAATTTAAATCACGGTAGAAATGAGTAATACTATTTGGTCCACAGAATTCCAGTAGGTATATGCTAAGTGTTGCAGCAAATGTCAAGGAACAACCCAACAGCCAGGATGTAAGAACTGATTTCATACAAAG
This sequence comes from Pyxicephalus adspersus, assembly GCF_032062135.1. Classification (NCBI taxonomy): domain Eukaryota; kingdom Metazoa; phylum Chordata; class Amphibia; order Anura; family Pyxicephalidae; genus Pyxicephalus; species Pyxicephalus adspersus. The sequence goes on from NC_092859.1 coordinate 2,776,615, forward strand.
CACATGGTTTATAAACAAGACATAGGGCCTGGTTTATTAAAGCTCTCCGAGACTGGAGAGGATACACTTTTATCAGTGAAGCTTGGTTAACCAGCTAACCTGGAATGGATATCCTAAAAGTCATTTGGTATTAGATTTCTATCCTGGACAAGATCAATTCCAGGATTGCTGGATCACCTAGCTTCACTGTGGAAAAAGTATCTCCTTCAGTCTTGGAGAGCTTTTGTAAATAAGGTCCTTTATGGAGAGGAGAGCAGATAGCTAGATAAGACATAATACTGAGTAATACAGCCAGGAAATGATATGGAGGTCCGCTCATGTAGAATAATATTTAACATGATAGGAGCAATATCTGTGATCAGCAAGATGTCAGATATAGAGAGTTGGGGGAGGAAGAAGTACATGGGAGAGTGGAGGGTCTTACTGTAATATACCAGCACGATGATCATGAAGTTTCCATATATTGTCACAATGTATATTATAAGCACCAATGTGAAGAGCAGCAGATTGTACACAGCCATGCTGGAAAATCCCAAAAAGAAGGATGTGGTCACATTGCTTATGTATGTTTTATGTATAACATAGAAATTAATAAAATAACATTTAGTTATATGGCTACTGTGATTCCCTTTTGGTACTCTATTTTATTATCTATTTTAATTTCCATTTAATTATGTATATTTTTTTTCTTCTGTAAAACTGAATAAACATATATTTTACAAAATACCATTTAGAATGATGAGCAGTAATATGGAAAGTGTTCACTTTGTAAAATATTAAATAGTAAGTAAGCTAGCCATGGGTTTACTTTGCATACCCAATCACATAAAAGTGAATTAAAAAAATAAAAACAAAATTATAATACACACAATTTAATGATTAAATTACACCAAGCGCCATCTTATTTTCTCCTTTACTAACAGAGAGAATTCCAGTTAATCCAGTTAAGAATTCCAGTTAAAAAATGTATGTGATTTGCACAAGTTTTAGTTCCTATATGCAAGCCATTTAAAAGAAAACAAAAAATTACAAATTACTTGATTTGGTGATCTTTGATAGAAATTATGGTTGCAATTTAACTAATTTTTAAGAAAATGTATTTTATGTTTGAAAAATTGCATAAAGTGTCAGCATTTTATATTTAAAGTTGTTTAAAAAGAGAAAATATAATAAATATATGTTATATGTACTGTGAATGTAATCTATCTTGACAAATACTGTATGCTCCTTTTTCTTTGTACCCCACAAAATTGTCAGTAGCAGAAAATGCAGCCTTGATAAATCTTGTATGCCCGTAATCTTTGTTCATTAGAGGCAGAAAATGGCACATACTGTATATATGGCCTTTTTTATATACTTTTTATAGTTAGTAGTAGCAGACAATGCCACCCTGGCAAACACAGTGTTCCCCGTTTTAATGACTAGATCCCTGGTAACTCAAAATTATGTCAAGCACTTTTTTACTTATTTTCTAGGTCACCTTAATAACTGTTGCAGTTTAACCCTCACTTTTTAGAAAAGCGACATGAAGCTGTGCTCTGTCCTTCTTGGAAGACAGAGGAAGACATACCAATGTGACCACTGATAATTCTTGGGATTTGGATTTGTCAAATTCTGAGTTTCCATCCTAAGCTCAAAAAAGGAAGAAATGCAGGTTAGAATTACTCAGACCAGATTTATTTTTACACTTCAAGCCATTGGTCAAACTATACTAAATGTCCCCTTTTTTTTTTGCATTTTACATTTTATGCTTTTTTATGCACTAACATTTTCTCTATTACTATAGAAAATAGCCCGAAAAAAAAAATAAAGGTTTTCTATTGGAGCCATAGAAATATGGGACATTCTAACTGATGTATAGTATTTTGTTTACACTTTGTGGTGTGTTAACTATCCCTGTATAACACTGCCCAGCGTCTCATACCCATATTCTTAGAACATCATGACATTTAGCATTAAATGATTTTACACAAGTAAATTTTAGGTTTAGGTATTACATTTAACAATATTAAAAATAAGCAACCCAAGCCTGAGCACATTTGTAATCAATTAGGAGATTTAGAAGTTAAAAAAAAGTTACAGGAGACTACTTTCTCATCTTTTTAATTCAACAAATCTCAAGATTAGAAAACTTTGACAGTGATCCAAAGCATTGCCGAGTTTTGCCGAGCCAGGATACTGTTGAGTTGAATGTGAGAGAAAGTTTGCTAACAAGGGTATGGGCAATAAAATATATTCCTGTGCTCCAGCTAAGAAGTCTCTAGTAGTCTTAAAGCAGAATTAACATTTACTAATGAAGAAATAAAGGATTGGTTTAATTTAGAAAGACAAGAACTGGAGGAGAGATAACCCATGGATTATCTAGGAAAGAAGCAGAATTTAAAATACAAAAATGAAGTTACTGAAGAAACCATAGAATGGAAAAAAATTCTGGAGGTAAATTAGGCTGCTTGCTTCTGGGCTTCGGTAATGATCCATTATTTGGCACTCCAGATTTATTGTAGATATTGTGAGGCAAGTGTTTTTGTCAGGTTTCAAATATCAATTCTTTGGTTACATAAAACATTTTTTACAATGTCCTTGATATCTTTATATCTCCAGATGTATATAAAAAATTTAAAAGGGGAGTCAAAACCGTGTATAACATTGACACCATCTTACCAATTATCTGTGATTGTCCTTCCTTTGATATCAGATACGCGGCAAATCAAAGTTCCATAAAATATAAAGACAACTGTGAGATGGGAGCTACAGGTGGAAAAGGATTTCAGTCTTCTGAAAAGGAGATGTTAAATAAATGTAGGTATTTGAAAGCACAATCACAAGAAAGTTGACTATTAGTACAAGAAAGCATTAATGCTTCCTCTACTTAAAATCTTGATGTATCTGAACCTGAAAGTTCCTTAAGAGGATTTAAATCACAGTATCATCTTACTGACCATCGATTGTTCTTGCTTTGTAATGAGATATGAAGCAATTAGGGTTCCAAGAACTATAAAAGTGACTATTGGGAAATATGTCAATAGAAAATACTAAAAGTTCTACAAGTTTTCAAAGGATTGGAGGAAACACAATCTAGAAGGAAAGTCTGGGGGGAAATTGATCGGTTTGGTTTTTAGGGTTTTTTTTCAGAGGCTTCAAATATTGGACCTTTGATCATATACAACATTTCTTACAATGTTCTTGATATCTTTATTCCTCAAGCTGTATATGAAAGGATTTAAAAAGGGGGTTAAAACCGTGTATAACATTGACATCATCTTACCGATTGCTTGCGATTGTCCTTGCTTTGGTATCAGATACGCAGCAGCTAAGGTTCCATAAAATAAAAAGACAACTGTGAGATGGGAGCTACAGGTGGAAAAGGATTTTTGTCTTCCTGAAAAGGAGGGAATCTTTATCAGAGTAAGAACAATACAAAGATATGAAACCACAATCACAAGGAAGGGAATTACTAGCACAGGAAGACACATTAATGTTTCTTCTACTTGAAGTTTGGATGTATCTGAACAAGAAAGTTCCATCAGAGGATTTAAATCACAGTAGAAATAGTCAATGACATTTGATCCACAGAACTCTAGCTGACATATGTCAAGTGCTGCAATAAATGTCATAGAACAACCTAACAGCCAGGATATAAGAACAAATTTAATACAAAGCCCATGGTTCATAATGGAGACATAATGGAGAGGAGAGCAGATGGCTAGATAGCGGTCATAGGACATCACTGAAAGAAGAACACATTCAAATCCTTCTGTTGAACCAAATATAAAATACTGAATGACGCAACCAGGTAATGATATGGAAGTCCACTCATGTAGAATAATATTTAACATGTTAGGAATAATATCTGTGGTCAGCATAATGTCAGATATGGAGAGTTGGGTGAGGAAGAAGTACATGGGGGAGTGGAGGGTCTTACTGTAATATATCAGCATGATGATCATGAAGTTTCCATATATTGTCCCAATGTATATTATAAGGACCAAGGTGAAGAGCAGCAGATTATATACAGCTGTGCTGGAGAATCCCAAAAAGAAGAATGTGGTGCCATTGTTTGTATGTGTGCTCTGTGTGACATGGAAAAAAATATTAATATAACATTGATAAATATTAGCAGTTAAATGAAAAGTAAGCACTTTTTTTTTTTTTGCAAAACAGTTTATAAGAAATCATCAATCATCTTTTGACTCGAATACTGTAACATCCTCTTCTATGGCATCCCACATTGGTTATTGCTATTAAGTCCCTCTTTTGTTCCACTGAAACTCGTTAACAGAAATAAACCCCTAGATGTACTATCTGCTCCTCCATTTGCCTTCTAATGACTTCCTCACCCATCACCTTTTCCCATGCAATGCTCCAAGACTTATTTAGGGCGGCCCCACTCTCTAGAGCTTCCTTCTTCATCTTAATCAGCTTGCTCCTTCTTTCCACACACTTAAAAAAAAGCCTTTAAAACCCATCTTTTTAAGCTTGCTCACCCATCTTTATTTGTCTTATAACACATTAGTAATAACCAAACATTCTATATTGCCATGCTAATGTGTACTTTTCTCCTCCACCTCTTAGATTGTAAGCTCTTTTGAGCAGGTTCCACTCCTCCTCCTGTGGCATTGTTTGTATTTGTCTGACATTTATAACCCCTATTTAATGCACCATGCTTCGCAATATGATGACCCTTTATAAATAAATCCTAATAATATTAAGAGAGGCAGCCATGGGTTCACTTGTAATGTCCAAATATATTTAGGTGAATTTAAAATTTAAAAAAGTCCAACACTAAAGCAAAGAGTATGCTAAATGCCCAACTTTTTTACCCAACTACTGAAAGAAAACAAATAATAATTTTTATAGTAAGAATAATATTTACTTCATTCAATAATGATCTGTGATAAAATTCCATGTGTTGTTACAATTTACCTGAAAATTAAATAAACCAACAAAAACACTACAAATGAAGGCATCAAAATGTAGTTTAAGGAGTTAAAAAAAGAACAACAGCATAAAGGGTCATAAAGGGTTTTATATATCAGATTGCAAAAAAAGATTCAGAGAAAATGTAATAGGTATTATTTATATATATGTTATATATATATATATATATTGCAAATGTATCTCGGGATCAGTGAATGAGCCCAGCTAAAAAATGAAAATACCATTCTGCACAACAATATTTATATCTTGCTTTGACTTTGAAAGATCCCATAGAGAGCAAATAATCTCCCCTGGGTTAATCCTTATGATTAATATAGAAATATGTTTTTATCATAATATTATTTTGTAGAAAATAAAACACTGTATTATATTATTGCACATAGAAATAAATGTAAAGAGAACTTGTGCTGAAGTACATATGGAATCTGCTAATGCTACCTACTAAAGCTTTCCTCAGCCAATCAGAGAGCACTAGAGGTTTGGAATGGGTAAACTTGTCCCAATTTACCCTCTAGTGCCGGGGACACTAAGCTGAGCAGCCAGAAATGCATTCATTTATCAGCATAGCCCGCAATCTTTTTTTTTTTAATTTTTTTATTTTCAAATTCGATTTTGTTTGGCGATATTACACTGGCCATTCTCGCTTACAATTTCGGTAAGCAAAAACAGCTGAATTCTCCATGAGATCCAGCTTTAAAAACAAGCCCACACATCCCTATTCCCCTGTTTATTAAATTCATGTCCAACTGGCCAGTTGTTGAATACAAACCGGTCTCGGGCAAGGTACACAGTAAATAAAGCCTCTTAGAATGGCAAACTTTGGGTGGATTTATGAATGACTTCTATTCGCTTAACAAATACATTTTTGCAAGAGATAATTCACTTAGCTTACTAAGTATGGTGAAAATGTATTTTTCAAAAAATATCCAGTCACATGCAAGAAAATGACTTGTAGATGTAGATAATTCTCTTTGTTAATGGAACAGCATGCATATCAATTTTATCAGTAAATTAACCCCTTTGAGTCCAACTCATTCAGATTTGAACAGTCAAAAAATTTGGGTAGCATCGTACTGAGCAATTTGTGGCCACAAATAATGACCAGAAGAGCAGGGGTGTGGCTGCAAAAAAAGAAGAAGGGGCCTGGTACTTTCCATGGTGCTCGCACCCCTACACCCCTGCCTATGTTTCACTCAAAGGAAAAGAAACTTGCCCTGGGGTGGCGTTGATACCAAAACCTGCCCGCTCTCCCATTGAAGATCTGAGTGATGGGAGAGTGGGTGGGTTGTGTTTAGAGAGACAACATGCCCACCGCTCTGAGTTATACGGGAGACATGGTCCACGGCTCTGGCCAGTGCACTCCCCCAGTGGGGTCCTTCTCCTGACCCCGCGGGGTTGGACTGGCCAGAGATGCGGAACGCCCAAACATTTTTTGCAAAATGCAAATGCAAAAAATGCAAAAATTGCTAGATGTGTGTCCTTCACCTTCTCTTTTTCACTATATTGTTCATAGTTATGGGGCTGTGTAAGAAGTGATATTTTATCTCATCTTTAAGGACCAAGCAGCAAATTTTATCCTGAAAAGAAGATGTGGTAGTAATGTCACTATGGTATTCTCTGTACAACACAGAAATGAATAAAATAACATTTAGAAGTATTCGCAGTAGTATGAAATTTGTGTTCATAATTATGAGATAGTATAATTATGCATAATTATAGATAGTAGATAAGCTAGCCATGGGTTTACTTTCAATGCACATTTACAAATACAATACACACAATTTAATGATTAACCCCTCTAGCATTCTAATTCTGTCAGTTTTTTGATGCAAAAAGTGATCCCCCAACTTAATTTACCAGGGAAAAAAGTATGTGATTTGCACAAGCTTGGATTTTCATGTGTCAAAATTCATAAAGACAACATAATAATAGTAATAAAAATAATAATTACTTGCTTTGGTGCTCTATATTAGAAATTCATGTATGGGCATAATTAGGCTGACATTTAAATAAAGCAACCAAAACATAACTTACATTCATTTTACTTAGTTTTAACAATGAAGGCATTGAAATAAAACAGGCAAAGGTCAGTAAAAGAGAAACACTCAAAACCCCTCTAGCACAAGTAAGCCCAGCAGATGCTATAACAGGCCCTGGTGACTGGAGGCTTTAAAGTCCCAGCAGCCAATAGCAGCACAGGACCAAGTCACAAGCTGATCGGCCTCTAGAATCAGCCATGCACAGCCCAACAAGTGATGCTGAGGATGCCAAAAATACATCAGGTTGCAGAACTAAAGGGAAGCAGAGGCTGCTGCTATCTTAGTTGCAAAGGACATTGCTGGACAGTAGGGATGAGTGATATTGCCTCCGATGGACCGATGGGTCCACGAAATTTCAGCAAACTAATTTCAGGAATTCCATTTAAGTCCAGGGTGATGGTTCCCACACCTGGGTTCATCAACCCCTAGGTTGATAACTACAGCCCTGGGAGCGTGGGAACCTGCGGTCACAGTTGATTGGGGGCACAAGAGTGTCTCCAATCAGCTGTGACTGCAGCCGAACTCCAGGTAACCTCTCAATGGAGTTTCTCCATTGAGTGTTCATCTGAGTTCAGTTACCACGGTCACCGGGCTGTTAAGTACTGATAAGAGTTTCTCCATGGAGAGTTCATCTGATTTCGGTGACCACATGACCTCGTGGCAAATAACAAGGCTGTTCTCGCTTAATGTTCTGTAAGCGAAAAAGGCCCAATTTGCTGCAAGAAAATCAAAATATTTGGAGCTCTCATCCCTACTGGACAGACCAAACAGGGTTTTGTTCTGCGATGGTGCACAGCATAAAGTCACTGGACAAAGCATTTCCCAACACCAAGCCCTCATTTAAGAATACCGTGGTACCTCGGTACAAGTTCCCTTTGGAAAAAGTCCAACTTGTTATAAGTCCTGTTTGGAAACGGAAAATTTTGCTTAGTATACAACCTTTGTTTAGAATAAGACCCGTGTGCTGGAACTTAGGGTCAAAATGGGCCAAAATGGGTCAAAATGAGTCATAACACTGTGCTCCACCCTTGTTTACCTCTCTCCAGATAAATCCACAACTGCCCACGAGCGTCAGCATGCCAGTTGCTACCATTCAGTGAACAACCCGCGCTATAACTCTCTGTGAATTACAGAACATCTCCTCCTCCTCCCTTCTCAGCAACATCCTAGTAGGCACTCGACTCTTCTCAGCAAAGTAAAGTGAGATTGAAATTTCTTTTATTTCATCTAATTGCTTTTGTATTTATGTATTTTAGTATAAAGCAGTATTTCAATTATTTTATACAACCCTATCAATATATTTTTCATGGGAACAGGTTAATCATTTTCCCATCGGGGGTTACAGGGGTTACATTTTCATTTATGTAAGTGGCATGTGAACCCTGTTTATCATATATTTTGAATAAGTAAACACACTATTATATTTGCCAAAAAAACCCTGCTTCTATTCCTAGATAATATTAATAGTTTCTCAATGTTATTATTTGGCTGTTTTAGTATGTTCAGATACATGTGTCCTTTTCACTAAAGGTCCTCATAGACATTACACTTTCTGCAGGGCAATCACAAAGTGGGAAATCTGAAGGAGCACTGTTTAGAAGTGATCCACACAATTCTGCTTCTTTAGAAAAAGAGATAATTAATTCTGGTTAGGTATCAAGGATACAGTACTCTAGACACCTAACATCCTTTATGCCAGGAATTGAGTATTGCTGAGGTCAGAGTGATCATTGTTGTTGCTGTGTATATTATATTTCTGCTGCTTACTCCACCTATATGAAATGCCCCGGGATTGAGAGGGAATTTGACTGCTGCTTACTAATTTCAGCATCTCCTCAAACAGGACTAAAAAACAGAGCAGAAGTCTTTGATGAGCAGCCTTCTGGAATAAACAAAACTGTATAACTTCTCCGAGTCCATCCTCATCTTGTGCTTATGGAGGTACTGGGTCATCACTTACTGACTGATATTGGTGTAGTATCTGCACCATTGAGGGTTACAACATGTAAATGTATATACATCAGTTTAACAATAGGCAGAGTTAGCTCTGCATTTCTGCCAGGTGGACTATGGACAACCATGAAACATAAAAGTGTACACAAATGTGTGATTCTTCATATCCAGGCTAATATTAAAGGAAGCTCTGCACTTGTGGCTTAGGACATGGGGTAGGTAATGCACATCTTTATGGTTCCTCGGATAAAGGGCAGGCAGCATGTTTGTGCCATTATCACATACGTCCTTGTCAGCTACGTCTTGCCTGGATCCTTGAGAAACAGTAATTATGGCTTGGTGATGTCTCCTTTACCCTGGCTAATAAAACTGCAGATGTATATGACTGCATTTTAGATTTAGATTAGTTTGTGGAATAGGTTATGGGGCATTTGGGAAATTGATTAAACCTGTATTTTTTTTACAATTTTTTCATTGAAAAAAATGGGGTCCCCATTACTATGAAAACCAGATTATATCTAAAAGTATAGATTCTGGAAATTCTTAAAAAGGGGGTAGGTAGCAAATTACATCTTCTATTAGTACCAGCCCCCCTCCTCCCCGGTAACCTGCCTGGCCAGAAATGGAGAGAGGTCAGAAGGAATGTAGCTTCTCTTTTCCTGGGCATGTCAGACTTCCGCAGTCTCCTTACAACAAAAGAGACAAAACCTGTTTCCCAGATACAGATAGTTACTCATTCACCATGATGAATGAGTACAGGGGACATAAGACCCCTTGTCTATTGATAAAAAGAGTTTACCACCTAAAAAAACAAAAAGTGTTTTTATTAATAAATTATTATTAAATTATTTTTTTATTAATAACAATGACCACTACAATAGGAGATTTTTCAGCCAGCTCTATAAAATTACTGGGCTTACCAGGGTAGTATTTGTTCTTAAATACCAATAAGTTTGCTTCAGCAGGTAGCACTGATCCCAAAATTGATTTTGGAATTACAACACAGGGTAATTTAAAGATTATGAGTTTGCCAATGAGGTTGTTATTAAAAATATTAAAGAAAACAAATGTTTATTGGTATGCTGCCAAACAGAGTATCAAGTTTAGACCCTCACATGGGGAAATCAAATAAATTATGTCATTCTGCATCCTACAAAATATTTTCAGCTTTAAAGATGAGCCCCCAAAACAAATGATTTTGATACTAAATTAAAATGAAGTCCCTATTAAATCCAAAAAGGAATTCAGACGGCAAAAGGGTGACAGAGGTGGATTGCGCATGCGTGCCAACTAGGAAGACGCGAGTTTCCAGTGCTCCCGCACACCGTCGCCCAAACTTACCCTGAAGCCACCTGCCCTGATTTTATATAGGGGAAATAAGAGTCCTTGTTTAAATAGACAATTCCTCTTTACAGATAAGAGTGAGGGGGGCCTTAGAGTCCCGAATTTGAACCTGTACTATGCCGCACCCCATTTGTCAGAGCAATTAACTGGGGAGCTAACCAGGATTCTAAACTCTGGGAAGAGGTGAAACAGACCTTCAGTGGGGTGCCCCTTCAAGCACTGCCATGGGTCCAAACGCCAAGTCAATACTTGGACAAAGCACACCCACCTTGCTAGCCATTAATATTTGTGGGAAGTATTTTTAGTTCACGGAGGTATCACCCTATCCCAGGCCCCTTACACTGGTTTTGGATAATCCCGAATTTACACCCCGACTACTGTGGAGTGAGTTTGGTGCTCTCAGGAAGAAAGGTTTAACCAGAACGAGACATTTTATGTCTGCAGGTACATGGTGTACACAGTGAGATTTGCAAAGCCCTTCTCTTCCATATGAGTTAGAATATTGGAAGGCAGCACAATTATCCTATTTTCTTAAAATACGGCAAATAGATGTGGGCTACAATATACAACTAACGATTTATAAAAAAAAATGTTTATTGGTGATATGAGCTCTAGACATGCCTTGTCAGCTATATATTCCATGCTAAATATGCCGCCAGAAGGTTACACACCTACTTACCTGCAGGGATGGGAAAAGGAGTTGGAAATGTGTCTTTCCCAGACCCAAAAAGGACAACTACTGAGGTATTGTCATAAAAGCTCCATCCATAGTAGTTCCCAAGAAACAAGGTGTAAGATTCTCACACGCTGGTACAAGACAATAGGCAAATTACACACTGCTTCCAATACTGAATCAGATGTGTGCTGGAGATTTGGGCAGGAAGAGGGCATGATGGTGCATATGTTTTGGTCATGGCCACAGCAAGGATTCTGGCAAGGGGTCAGGAAAGCATGTCAAGATATGTCGGTGAGATCAATTCTTAAGGATCCTGGCTTTTTTCTTCTTCATCCTAACGATTGGCCTCAGAAAGTGTTTGATTAATCGGTGGTAAAGTTTTTGTTACATTCCACCAAGGCATGGATACCTTGCATGTGGAGAAAACCGATGGCTCCGTCACTGGGCATGTGGCTATGAGAGGTGAATGAAATTAAATTGATGGAGGACCTGACCTTGGATCCATATAAATAAATTGAGAGATTTCTAGACACTTGGGGGCCTTGGATGATGTTCCAAGAATCGTCTGAATACAAGAATATGCTGCAAACCGAGTGAACAGAGAACATAGTGTTGTAACTGACCATTGGTATAAACTGTATATGTAAATGAGGAATTGGTTTGGTTGGATGGAAAAGTTCCGTGGAGGCAAGGGGAGATGGGCTTGGATAATAGCTATAATGAGTCTGACGGGTTTGGTAAGGGTTCTTGCGCTGTAGGCACTGGTATATTCACTATCTTGGTCAAGATGTAACGGTTCTATTAAGTTTGCGATAAGTTTTTTGGTCTATGTTTGAAACTTTATGTTACAGAACAATGTTTTTGAGATTGTATAACTGGGATTACTGTGTGTTCTGTATGTTTTGTTATGAAAATTTATGTAAAATCAATACAAATATAAAGTTATATATAATAAAAAAAAGGGTTAGAGAAATTAGGAGGGGATGTACATAAGCGTATTTAGCCGACTACGGTACAATCCTATTTAAGGCAATGTACAGCACAGTATAGCACTGTCTGGCACTGTATTTTATTATCTATTCTCTCAGTCTATAGTATATCTAGAATCTATTTTCTTCCTTCACAGATTATCCTAACCAGATCCAATCTCAATGAGAATATGTCTTCTGGGAGCCATTCTTTTATAATAAGGTCTTGTCTATTTATTCAGATTATGGAATGTAGGCCCATTTAACAGAGCTCAAGTTAGAAAATCAAAAAAACTGATTATAACCCCAACTCTCCTCTTTTTTGGAAAGTTTTAATCATCTGTGCAGTAAAACTTTTGTCAAGGTGGTGGCAAGTAAGGGAGAATCTTTGTCTTATGACCCTAGATAATGGGAAAATACCCTTTATCAGAATATTGACTAATTTGATTGAATCTACCAGTATCCTAAACACAAAATATGCAAGCCAACAAAGCTGTAAATTGAAGGATATTCATCCATGCATGAAATTACCCCTTCCAACTGCTAAGCACATTTTTCATCTATTTTTTTTTTTTTTTTTGTAGACACCAGGACAAACCAGAAAAATTGTGTTTGATACATTCAAAATCCAAAATTTTATGACCAATCAGCCAAACAACCTTAATACTAAACTGAAGAAAATTCTATAACTACTTATAATGTGGCTCAGCTTAGCTGCTTATGTACAGTTCAGTCACTGAAAAATATCTATGACTATTTTCTCTCAAATAAAAAAATCTTATTTCACAAGAAAAATGAAACTGCCTTGTATTGTGCCATGCCCAAACTGTTCACATACTGTGCAGCCACTGAGAATTATTTGTGGCTATTGGGATACATTTTCATTGGTGAAGCTGGCTGATCCAGCAAATCTGAAAAGAATTTAAATACAAAAGTAATTTGATATTTGTTAACAGATGTTAACAGGTTTGTTGGATTACCCAGCTCTACTGATGAAAGTATATCCTCTCCATTTTTAGAGAGCTTTATTAAATCAGGCCTATTGTCTCTTGGATAAAAGACTATATCCTCCATTGCCAAGAAACAAACAAAAAAGCCTCATGTTTCCCTTTTATTGTTTTAAGGTAATACACCATAACTTTAATTACAAGGTAAAAGCTGCCTTCTCTCTCCTTTTAATATTGCAGCCTAACCAAGCTGCCCATATGGTATCCAGCCATTGTACAACATTTGTGGCTATTGTTTCTCAAATAATACATGATAATGTTTAGTTTCAGAAAAAAAAATGCCCCGTCTCTTTCCATTTGCTTACCTTGCAATTGCTCATTGTAAGCCAAAAGCTACCAAACACTTATCTCAATCTATGCCTAAGCTATTTTAGGAATACTTGAAGCAATTAAGCAATACAGGGATGGAGCATGCATTCAAGAAATAAGGGGTTTGGTTTTAAAATTCTATGTACACTTTGTTTTGACATTTTATTAAACTTTTATTATGTTGCAGTGTGTTTATGGCATTTTTATGTAAAAAAAAGTTTCTGTTGAGTATGTGGCATTCTATACCTTTAGTGGTATTGCACTTTTTCTTATTATTGATGCAGTGTAATACTGCTAAAAATGAAAAAAATAATCAGAAAAAATGAAAAAATAAAGGGATTAAAGAGGCCAGTTTTAAATAGAACGTTTTACCAGTTTTGAAAGGATTAAGGAAGCACAGAATGGAAGGAAAGTCTGGAGGGAAATTAGCCTGTTTGGTTCTTGGACTATAGCAATAACTTGCATTTCCTCAGAGGTTTAAAATTTTGGTCCTTTGGTTACATGCAACATTTCTTACAATGTCCTTGATATCTCTGTTCCTCAAGCTGTATATGAGAGGATTTAAAAAGGGAGTTAAAACCGTGTATAACATTGACATCATCTTACCGATCATATGAGATTGTCCTTCCTTTGGTATCAGATACGCAGCAATTAAAGTTCCATAAAATATAAAGACAACTGTGAGATGGGAGCTACAGGTGGAAAAGGTTTTCAGTCTTCCTGAAAAGGAGGGGATCTTTAACAGAGTTAAAAAAATATAGATATATGAAACCACAATCACAAGGAAGGGGACTGTTAGCACAGGAAAGGCCAACATGGTTTCTTCTATGTAAAATCCAAATGTATCTGAACAAGACAGTTCCATCAGAGGATTTAAATCACAGAAGAAATGGTCAATAGCATTTGATCCACAAAATTCTAGGTGACATATTCCAAATGCTAAAATGAATGTCAAAGAACAACCCAACATCCAGGATACAAGAACTAGTTTATTGCAAAGCCCATGGTTCATAATAGAGACATAATGGAGAGGAAAGCAGATGGCTAGATAGCGGTCATAGGACATCACTGACAGAAGGAAACATTCAAATCCTCCTGTTGAACCAAACACATAAGACTGAATGATACAGCCAGAAAATGATATGGAGGTCCGCTCATGTAGAATAATATTTAACATGTTAGGAACAATATCTGTGCTTAGCAAGATGTCAGATATGGAGAGTTGGGAGAGGAAGAAGTACATGGGGGAGTGGAGGGTCTTACTGTAATATACCAGCATGATGATCATGACGTTTCCACATATTGTCCCAATGTATATTATAAGGACCAAGGTGAAGAATAGCAAATTATATACAGTTATGCTGGAAAATCCCAGAAAGAAGAACATGGTGGCATTGCTGGTATGTGTGGTCTGTGTGACATGGAATAAGAAATTGTTAATAATATTTATACATTCCTTCAGTAATAAGAAAAGTGTATACATAATAATAGATAGTTAATAAGGATAGTTAATAGGTTAGCAGTGGGGTAGCTTTAAAATCACATTCACATTTAATTATTAAAAAAATAAAAATCTGAAATAATTTACTGAATAAAGTTAACTCAGCTTCATTTTTTTTTTTCTTTACTAACATGACAATCTGTATTCTATCGATACTCAAACCATTGTTTCTAAAATGAAAAATGAGATGCAGATATAAGAAAAGAATATGAAACATTACATATTATCCCAAACCAAAAACCAAATTTAAGTAGAACTAAACATAAAAATGGTAAAAATAATATATAAATAGATGTTAAATATCATGTAAAAAAAATAAAAATAGTTTTTTACACAACGTTATTATTTTGAATTTTCATATACCGTAAATTCTAAAAAAACAAAAAGATAATAATAAAATACTTACTCGATTCAGTAATGATATTTGATTGATATTCATATGTGGATAAAATTTTACTCAAATTTAAATAACCCTAAAATTTACATTGTTTTAAATGAAAGCAGTAAAATGTAGTTTACGAAATAAAGTATAAAGTTTTATAAACTAAGAAAAAAAGAATAAGTATCTCTTATATATTGTAAATAATATGTGTTGGTGAATGAGCCCTGACATATTTAAAATAAATCATTCTGCATACAAATATTTATATCTTTTTTTGAATATTAAAGATTCCATTGAGAGCAATCAAGATTTCCCTGGGTTCACATTTGTGACTGTGATCGAAATATTTTAAAATACTGAAATAATCAGTTGCTTTGAGACATCAATGTGGAGTAAAGAGGACCTGTGCTGAAATATATTAAATACAAATAGCCTTTTACTGTTTATTACTTATCTAAAATGTTACTTCTTTGGTTACTATGTTGAGCAAATAGATTTAACCCCAACTTGAAGGAGATAATTCACTTTTCAAATAACATCCAATCTTTACTTGCTCAAATAATCACGTAGATCTTAAATAATAAGATATTTATTAACAGTCCTATATCCTGCAACCTGGCTGGACCCCAAAGAAAGGGAGACAGAGATTAGAGACTGTTGTCCCTATTATCGCCCATACCCCAACACCTTCAGCCATACCCATCTGTCATACCCATCTGTCCACCCCGATCAGGTGTACTCCCAACTCTAATTCTGGAAATCCACTATTCATATGTACCCGCTGGTATTCCTATGGGTAATAAGTTTAAAAGGTTAAAATTAAAATGTATGTGGCTCACAGATAAACCTAAAAAAGCCATAGAACAAGAAAAGGTCATTCCAAAAATATAAAAAGGAAGGATTACTTTCATTATTTGGAAACTATAAAGAATATACCAAAAAATGTAATGAGGAGATAAAATGTGCAAAACTATAAAATGAAAGACAGATTGCAAAAGAAGTAAAGCAAACCCCAAAACATTTTTAAATATATTTATAGCAAAAAGGTCAGATCCAAGCATGTAGGCTCCTTAAAGGTTGTCTCTGGGTTAGTTATTGGGGATAAAGAAAATATAAGTATTTACTGAACACTTTTTTTTAGTGTACACAAAGAAAAATAGCAGAGCTCAAGTCCAAACTCATAATAGCAATTTCACTGCCTTAAATGAGTCACAATGGCTCAAAATAGATATAACTGAGAAACAGTTGGGCAAAATTAAGGTCGACAAAGCACCAAGACCCGATGGATTACATCCACGTGTCCTCACAGAGCTGAGCTCAGTTGTTTCAAAGCCATTATTTCTAATTTTTAGAGACTCATTAATCACTGCCATAATGCGAAAGTATTGGCGTAAGGTCAATGTGGTTCCTATCTTCAAAAATGGAGAAAAGTCATTACCAGGTAACTACAGACCGGTTAGTTTCACGCCCATAGATGGAACGTCCTAGAGAGTTTGATAAAGACCTATAGAGAAGATTCAGCTAGGATATCATAGTATAAGTGATAGTCAGCATGGTTTCAAGAAAGACTGAAGCTGTCAAACAAGTTTACCCTCTTTTTATGATGAAGTAATTAAACAAGTAGACAGTGGAGTAGCAGTTGATATAGTGTGCTTGGACATTGCTAAAGCATTTGACACCGTACCCTGCAGACGGTTAATATGCAAGTTAGGGTCAATAGGTTTAGAAAAGTCAATCTGTAAATTCTTAGAGAACTGGCTTAAAGACTGTATCCAGAGAGTTGTATTAATGATTCATACTCTGAATGGTCTAAGGTTATTAGTGGTATACCCCAGGGTTCAGTGTTGGGACCTTTACTCTAACATTACTTTTACATTTTTATAAATGATATAGAATTTGGGACTAAAAGTACAATTTCTGTGTTTGCAGATGACACCAAACTATGTAATGGAATAAAGTCCATACAGGATGTCTATAATCTACAAGCAGAGCTGGATGAACTGTTAAAATTAGACACTATGCCCTATCCCTCCATCCCCTACTGGTTTCCCTGTCCTCACTTCCTTTGAAAGCATCTGCAGGGATGGACCTTAGGCCAAGGAATTGAGGCAGAGAATTGCCATTAGCTGTGGACTCTGCTTGTTGGTGGTATGGGACTGATAAGGGCACTGTAGAGCACATTTTCTGTGACTGCCCCATGATTATTGGCTTTTGGTAATGGGTCAATCACCTTCTCTCAGAAGTTACTCACCATACTGCCCCTTTAGATCTTTGACCCACTTGTTAGGGCTACTGACAGAGTTGTCTCCAGTATCTAGAAAGTTAGCCTCCCACATCCTGCTCTCAGCTCTTACTCCTATTGCTTCCCCCTGGAGGAAGAGAACACCTTTATTCAAAGAAATCCTGTATAGCAGGATTCAAGATATCACCCTTATTGAATATCTGACAGTGCCCATTCAGGATTTATAAAATTTGGAAGGACTGGGACACCTTTTGTACGACCCATTTTTCCCAGCTAACCACAGGCTCACCCCTTTGATTCCCCCTATTGACCCCTTTTACTTCCCTTCTTCTATTCAAAGATTAAGGGGTTGGGGTGCTATAATGCTAGGTTTTGTTTTACCTACAGCAGTGGTATCATACTATGGCCTGCAATGTCCAATGTCCTCCAAAGGAATCCTAAATATGAATTGCAGCTGGCCAGCCGCTGCATTGATATAGCACCATTACTATAATTCCCAGCATCACTCGCGTCTATAGACCAGTGGTCTCTCTGTCTATGCGTGGCCCCACATTGGACAGTTTTATAAATGCAGTGAATTGTAGTAGGGGTGCTATTTCAGTTTCAAGTTTGGCCCGGGACTTTGTCCTAGGTTTTTAATTTTTGCCCACAGTGTATTTGAGTTTGACACCCCTGACCTACACAGTGATCATATTTATGATTCAATTAGAAATGTAAAAGTTAGGAAATTTTTAGGAACATTACCACTTTTTTTTATAAATTACATTTTTTAATGTGTAGATAAGGGCAAAAAAACTTTAAAAGAAATAAAAGCCAATAACAAAGTTTTGCCCACTGTAGAATTGAAGGTAATGGAAGATGCAGTATATATGCACATGCTTGTGCTGGGGCCAACAATTCTCTAGTAGTAATAATATAGAGTTAATATTTGCTCCTGGAGAATAAAAGGTTTGTACAATTCATTTGGGAAGATCAGGAATAGAGGAAAGATAGACCCCGGTTATTTAGGAATCTCAGCAGTGAAGCAGAGTTTTAGATACAAAGGAGTTATTGAGGAAAGGAAAGAATGGGATAAAATTCTGGAGTGAAATTGTTCTCTTTGGTGCACGTGCTATGATATTAATCCTTCATTTAACACTTGCATTTTTTGTAGACGTCAAGGTAGTCAAGTCTTTTTATCGGAGATTTCCAATATTGGTCCTTTGGTTATTTACAACTTTTTTCACAATGTTCCTGATATGTGTATTCCTCAAGCTGTATATGAAAGGATTTAAAAAGGGTCAAAGAGGGTCAAAAGAGTCAAAACCGTGTACAACATTGACATCATCTTACCAATATTTTGCGATTGTTTCTCCTTTGGTATCAGATACCCTGCAATTAACCTCCTAGCGGTTAAGCCCGACCTTCGTACGGGCAAAAAAAAATGGCTAGGATGGTTAACCCCGAGTTTTTTCCCATCCTTACTTACCTGGTCCCGCTGTGGTCATCCAGCGTCGTGTTCGTGTTCCAGCGTCGTCCTCCATCGATCGTCGTCCGTCGATCTCCCTTTTCCAGCGTCGGGTGCCTTCGTCGGGTGCCAGCGGGACCGGTTAGAAGCCGGCCGGCATCTTACCTGGTCCCGCTGATCGTCCACATCCTTCTTCTTCCAGCGCCGGATGATCTCTGAAACGTGAAGCCGTGTGGTGGAGAAAAAAAAATGGACGGCTTCTCCCTGCGTGCGTGATGACATCGGGGCGTGTGCGGGAAATTCAAATTGAAACTCATTCAAACATTTTGTATTGGATTCAATACAAACTCCTGTATCCAATCCAATACAAAATAATTCCAAATTAATACAAAGTATATAACTGGTAAATTCAAGTAAATACAAGTAAATTCAAGTAAATTCAAGTAAATACATTTTTTATATTCATATTATCTACTAGAACCCCTGTTCGGACATATTTCTGTAAGTTATAGGTCTACAATTTAAAAAAAAAATTTCATGAAAAACAGTGGATCACTTTTGCTGATTCCTGCTTGACTTCCCATCAAAATGACAATGACCACTGGTGTGTTTTGCACTGGGTTGCTTTAGGTAATATCTTATAATGTCGTTGGACTCCTTTAGATAAACAGAATCGGCAATCAATACATTTGATATTGAATTGCCATTATGCAGTAGGATTGCCTTGCAAACTTGTTTTCCAAGGAATCAATAGAGAGATACCATTCAGGAGAAAATATTTGTTCATTGAAGTTGTGGCAATAGCACAATGGCCCTGATTCATTAAGCAAAATCGGAAGCCGTCGCGCAATTCAGCAAATGAATTACACTGGCGAGCTTACATTAAAAGTCACTGTTCCCCTATTTTCCTTAGCCCTAAAAAAAATCTTTGTGCTGTTCAAATGTTTAAAACATCTATATGCGCTAAGAAAAAAGCATATTTTAAAATCACTTATTTCTTTCCTGTTAGGCAAGAGTTAACCGAGTTCAAAATTTAATTGTAATTACTTGGTTATTATATTAACAATAATACTATATATATTTATTTATTTATAATTATTGTAGGATATAAATATAGTGGACTACAATAATGGAATATATGTTTACTGCTGTACGTATCTAAAGGATCATATCGATCATTCAAGTGAATTTCTATCATCTCTGCGCTTACATTTGAGCATATATAAGGGCGTGTTTTTTCATATCTAAGGATCATATCGATCAATGATACAATTATCGAAAAAACAAACAGCCAATTTTGACAGACTGAGCAAGTGCTGATTGCAAGTGAATTTCTATCACCTATGCGCTTAAATTTGAGCATATATAAGGGTGAGGTTTAACTTGCTCTTTCCTTTTGTCTTTTTATTTTTCTTTTTCTTGGAGGGGTTGTTGTTGTTTTGTGTGTTATCCTAATGAATCTATGATGCTGCATTTGATACTTTGCTTACCATTTAGCACAATAGCTTCTTTTTTAATTTTTTTGACTTGGAATGTTTTAATGTCCATTTTGCAATTTTGAAGTCAATGTTAATGCTATGTTATTGTGTTTGTGGCCATAATGTTTGATCTGCCTTTAGTACCACTTAGCACAAAATTGCATATTGATTTGGTAAGTATTTTTTGAACGCAATATTTGTTGGGCCATTTATGAACTATTTTGGCTTTACATGGAAATGTAGGTTTACATGTGTTTTGTTTGTTCTTTTTAATTATTTTGTCATTTAGTGTAAAGTTTAGTTATGTGTATTTTTTTTTTGTTTGTTTTTGATGTGTTTTTATATTTTATTTTGACCTTTTAGCAAATGTTTGTTTTGAATAAAGTTATTTCTAAAATGTTGTCGTTTGTTTTTTGGGGGTTTGTTATGTGATCTCCTTTCCAATCTCCCAGGATACATAGTTTAAAAAGATAATTGTGATTGTTTTTAAGCTGTTCCTTCCTCTGAATAATTTGTAAAGCTAAAAATAGCACAATTGTCTTATTTGTTTGATGTGCATAGTTGGCTCAGTTGTTTGATGCGCATAGTTGTGCGCCAAACTTCAGGAACTACAGGAACTGGCATAAACCAGGCCATAAACTACAAACCAGGCACAAAAACATTGCAGCAACAGATGAAACTAACAATCATAAGGATTACAAAAAATCACATCAATGCATAACATCCAAGCAAATGCTGGAAAATCCCAGAAAGAAGAACATGGTGGCATTGCTGGTATGTGTGGTCTGTGTGACATGGAATAAGAAATTGTTAATAATATTTATACATTCCTGCAGTAATAAGAAAAGTGTATACATAATAATAGATAGTTAATAAGGATAGTTAATAAGTTAGCAGTGGGGTAGCTTTAAAATCACATTCACATTTAATTATTAAAAAATAAAAATCAGAAATAATTTACTGAATAAAGTTAACTCAGCTTCATTTTTTTTTCTTTACTAACATGACAATCTGTATTCTATCGATACTCAAACCATTGTTTCTAAAATGAAAAATGAGATGCAGATATAAGAAAAGAATATGAAACATTACATACTATCCCAAACCGAAATCAAATTTAAGTAGAACTAAACATAAAAATGGTAAAAATAATATATAAAAATATGTTAAATATCATGCAAAAAAATATTATTATAGTTTTTTACACAACTTTATTATTTTGAATTTTCATATACCGTAAATGCTAAAAAAACAAAAAGGTAATGATAAAATACTTACTTGATTCAGTAATGATATTTGATTGACATCCATATGTGGTTAAAATTTTACTGACATTTAAATAACCCTAAAATTTACATTGTTTTAAATGAAGGCAGTAAAAATGTGGTTTTAGAAATAAAGTATAAAGTTTTATAAAATAAGAAAAAAAGAATAAGTATCTCTTTTTATAGTATATATTTTAAATGATATGTGTTAGTGAATGAGTCCAGACATATTTAAAATAAACCATTCTGCATACAAATATTTATACCTTTTAGTGAATATTAAAGATTCCATTGAGAACAATCAAGATTTCCCTGGGTTCACATTTGTGACTGTGATTGAAATATTTTAAAATACTGAAATAATCAGTTGCTTTGAGACATCAATGTGGATTAAAGAGGAC
Organism: Pyxicephalus adspersus; assembly: GCF_032062135.1. Lineage (NCBI taxonomy): Eukaryota > Metazoa > Chordata > Amphibia > Anura > Pyxicephalidae > Pyxicephalus > Pyxicephalus adspersus. Next base: position 2,798,565 of record NC_092859.1, read on the forward strand.
CTGAGCTGAAATATATTAAATACATGTAGCCTTTTACTGTTTATTACTTATCTGAAATGTTACTTCCTTGGTTGCCATGTTGAGGAAATAGATTTAAACCCAAACAGAGATAATTCACTTTTCAAATAACATTCTAGATCAAATAATCATGCAGATCTTAAAAAATAGGATATTTCCTATATCCTGCAACCTGGCTGGGCTCCAAAAAAAGAGAGACAGAGATTAGAGACTGTTGTCTCTATTATCGCCCATACCCCAACACCTTCAGCCATACCCATCTGTCCACCCTACGATCAGGTGTACTCCCAACTCTAATTCTGGAAATCCACTATTCATATGTACCATATGAATAGTGGATTTTCAAAAAATATAAAAAGGAAGGATCACCTTCATCATTTGAAAACTATGGAGAATATACCAAAAGATGTAAAAAGGAGATAAAATGTGCAAAACTATAAAATGAAAGACAGATTGCAAAAGAAGTAAACCAAACCCCAAAACATTTTTAAATATATTTATAGCAAAAAGGTCAGATACAAGCATGTAGGGCCCTTAAAGGGTGTCTCTGGGTTAGTTATTGGGCATAAAGAAAATGTAAGTATTTAGTAAACACTTTTTTTAGCTCTGTGTACACAAAGAAAAATAGCAGCATGCAAGTCCAAACTCATAATAGCAATGCCACTGCCTTAAATGAGTCACAATAGCTCAAAATAGATATAACTAAGAAAGAGTTGGGCAAAATTAAGGTTGACAAAGCACCAAGACCCGATGGATTACATCCAAGTGTCCTTACAGAGCTGAGCTCAGTTATTGCAAAGCCATTATTTCTAATTTTTAGAGACTCTTTAATCACTGCCATAATGCGAAAGTATTGGCATAAGGTCATTTTGGTTCCTATCTTCAAAAAGGGAGAAAAGTCATTACCAGGTAACTACAGACCGGTTAGTTTTACGCCCATAGATGGAACATCCTAGAGAGTTTGATAAAGACCTATAGAGAAGATTCAGCTATAAAATCGTAGTATAAGTGATAGTCAGCATGGCTTCAAGAAAGACGTATGATTCATACTCTGAATGGTCTAAGGTTATTAGTGGTGTACCCCAGGATTCAGTATTGGTACCTTTACTCTAACATTACTTTAAGATTTTTATAAATGATATAGAATTTGGGACTAAAAGTACAATTTCTGTGTTTGCAGATGACACCAAACTATGTAATGGAATAAAGTTAATACAAGATGTCTATAATCTACAAGCAGACCTGGATGAACTGTTAAAATTAAACACTATGCCCTATCCCTCCGTCCCCCTACTGGTTTCCCTGTCCTCACTTCCTTTGAAAGCATTTGCAGGGATGGACCTTAGGCCAAGGAGTTGTGGCAGAGAATTGCCATTAGATACATGGTCTGAAATATAGACGAATGCTAATATAAGTTTTATGTTGTATAAATTACAAGGAGAACATGTACAAGATCTTATTTCCATGGTATTATACCCCGGTGATTCTCCACCATCTATTCCCTGCTGTGGATTGGGTATGGGACTGAAAAGGGCACTTTAGAGCAGATTTTCTATGACTGCCCCCGATTATTGGCTTTTGGTAATGGGTCAATCACCTTCACTCAGAAGTTACTCACCATACTGCCCCTCTAGATCTCCTGACCTACTTGTTAGGGCTACTGACAGAGTTGTCTCCAGTATCTAGAAAGTTAGCCTCCCACATCCTGCTCTCAGCTCTTACATCTATTGCTTCCCACTGGAAGAAGAGAATACCTTTATTCACAGAAACCGTGTATAGCAGGATTCAAGATATCACCCATATTGAATATCTGACAGTGTCCATTCAGGAGAAAACTGAAACATTTTTATAAAATTTGGAAGGACTGGGACACCTTTTGTACGACCCACTTCTCCCAGCTAACCACAAGCACACCCCTTTGACTCCTCCTATTGACCCCTTTTACTTCCTTTTATCTATTCAAAGATTAAGGGGTTGGGGTGCAATAATGCTAGGTTTGGTTTTACCTACAGCAGTGGTGTCATACTATGGCCAGCAATGTCCAATGTCCTCCAAAGGAATCCTAAATATGAATTGCAGCTGGCCAGCCGCTGCATTGATATAGCACCATTACTACAATTCCCAGCATCACTCGCGTCTATAGACCAGCGGTCTCTCTATCCCCGCATTGGACTGTTTTATAAATGTGGGGAATTGTAGTAGGGGTGCTATTTCAGTTTCAAGTTTGGCCCGGGACTTTGTCCTAAGTTTTTAACTTTTGCCCACTGTGTATTTGAGTTTGACACCCCTGACCTACACAGTGATCATATTTATGATTTAATAAGAAAAGTAAAAAATAAGGAAAATTTTAGGAACATTACCAAGAGACACTCTTTTTAAAAAAAAGTTTTGCCTAGCTAGGATACAGTAGAATGTAAGGTAATAGAAGATACAGTCAATTATATATGGACATGCTTGTGCTGGGGCCAACAATTCTCTAGTAGTAATAATATAGAGTTAATATTTACTCTATAATAAAAAGGAATAAAAGGTTTGTATAATTCATTTGGGAAGATCGGGAATAGAGAAAAGATAGACCCCGGTTATTTAGGAACCTCAGCAGTGATGCAGAATTTTAGATACAAAGGAATTATTGAGGAAAGGAAAGAATGGAATAAAATTCTGGAGTGAAATTGTCCTCTTTGGTGCACGTGCTATGATATTAATCCTTCCTTTAACACTTGCTTTTTTGTAGACGTCATAGTAGTCAAGTCTTTTTATCGGAGATTTCCAATATTGGTCCTTTGGTTATTTACAACTTTTTTCACAATGTTCCTGATATCTGTATTCCTTAAGCTGTATATGAAAGGATTTAAAAAGGGAGTCAAAACCGTGTACAACATTGACATCATCTTACCAATAATTTGTGATTGTTTCTCCTTTGGTATCAGATACGCGGCAATTAATGTTCCATAAAACATAAACACAACTGTGAGATGGGAGCTACAGGTAGAGAAGGCTTTTTGTCTGCCTGAAAAGGAGGGCAGTAATTCCTGATTCCTGCTTGACTTCCCATCAAAATGACAATGACCACTGGTGTGTTTTGCACTGGGTTGCTTTAGGTAATATCTTATAATGTCGTTGGACTTCTTTAGATAAACAGAATGGGCAATCAATACAACTGATATTAAATTGCCATTATGTAGTAGGATTGCCTTGCAAACTCTCTAGGAATCAATAGAGGGACACCATTCAGAAGAAAATATTTGTTCATTGAAGTTGTGGCAATAGCACAATGAGCCACCATTAGTGAAGAAAGTCATCATGATTTCATATTCTGTAGTGAATTAGAGTAACACCCATTGCTAGCAAGTCCGTCATCTTATGTCTATAAGCAAAAAGTTCTGTTTTGTCTTTGTATGGATTTAGATCATGGATGAGATCATTCAGCTCTTCTTTTCAAAATATCTTCATAGATCACATAATCCGAATCTCATAATTCTTGATTGTAACCAATTGCACCTTTGTCATAATCCTCATCACCTTCCACAGAAGGAAATTGATCATGTGGTGGTACAGAAGCAGGCAATTAATCATTATGAGGAAAAGACCTGATTGCACAATCCAGGCTGGGATATAAAATTTTGTGCTTAGTTTTAGCTGACAATTCACCTTTGTTTATGTGGCAAAAATATATTTTGTTTAAATGGTCACACAATTCCCTCTACACCATCAGGATGGCTTTGCTGGCTTTCATCGATTTAGCCTGTTACACAGTCTATTGGAACAACTTATCTTAATTACCAAGTGGATAGCCCAATTGCAATCTGTATACATAGCAGCAGCCCCTGCGTTCTTTTAGCCATGCAGCCTGATGTATTTTATTGGCATCCCCAGTACCACTCAGTGAGGTGGTGCAAATTCGCTCCTGACTCATTTCTGTTGGGACTTTATTTACACCACCTGGATCGACCCTTTGCCTGTAGCTCTGAATCTGTTTGTGTTTTGCCCCTGTGTATTTCCTCTGGTTTACGGATTACACTGGGGAACGCAATTTTTGTTGCGTTAGATCCAGAAATTAGTTTTTTTGCTATCACATCGAGTTTTTAAGATACAGGGTACCCTCCATTTTTGTCAAAAATATACAAATTTTACATACAATGAAAGAATAATGAAATAATAACTTGAACGTAGTGTTTATTTAAATTTATTTTGTTCATACAAAGGATAAACTGTTACTCTATGACAAATCTTTTTAAAGTAAAACATTTGAATATTAATTGGGTAAGCAGTTACGGTTAAGTTAAAATTAACACTTATAGCTTTTCCTGGAGTGTTCAGTGTTAGGACAATCCCGCCGGATGCTCCAACAATAGTCAGCCATCATATGTACATCCCATCTACCCTGATACCGTCCTTCCATGACCTTCAAATCTTGGTGGAATCGTTCACCTTAATCATTCACCAAGATTTTCTTGGGATGTTAGAAAGATGGCTATGCAGGAAATGCAGCTTGATGCTCATATTGCAACCAAGCATTTTGTAGCTCTCCAAGAGTTTCTGGACAATTTCTGTGTATTTATTTGCTCGTGTGTTTCCAGGAAAGTCCTTGACAATGGCTTTGAATGATAAACAAGCATTCTTTTCAACTTCTGAGATTGTTCTGATGAAATGTTCATCTTTGATGAGCTGCCAAATCTGTGGACCATCAAACACACCGGCCTTTATTATTTCACATGACAGGTTAGGAAATGCCAACATGAGGAACTTGAAACATTCTCCTTCAGTTGGCAAAGCTTTAACAAACTGCTTCATCAGACCCAGTTTCATGTGCAGAGGTGGGAATATAATATTATTTCTATGAACAAGTGGCTCATGTAGAATGTTTGGATCACCTGGTTTTAGGGCAAATCCTGGAGGCCAATTCCTTTCCCCCCAATGCCTCTCATGAGCTCTGCTGTCCCACATGCACAGATAACAGGGATACTTGGTGTATCCGCATTGCTGGCCAAGAAGGAAGCATACCATTTTAAGGTCAACAGGTGACCCAATTGTGTTGGTGATATTGCAACAACTCCATGACTCTCTTTATGTCTGCATATTCTTCACAAAGAGAAACTGAACGGCCACTGGGGACTGACCCAAATATATTGCCATTGTGAGGGAGGACACACATTAAGCTACGCTTTGAGCTATCGATGAATAGTCGCCATTCAGTTAAGGTATAGATTGGAATTCCCAATTCCTCTATTAAACCAGGTATGTTATGGCAATACACAAAGCCATTGCCAGTTCTAAAGTACTGCAGAAATGCAATTTCTCTGGTCCAAAAGAACGATACCTTTGTTCCTTTTACAAGTATGTTTTTCACATGCAGTCTTGATGCTAGGAGTTCTGAAGCCTTCTTCAATAGTTCCAAATCTCTCAACTCATTCTGATCAATTCCTTAACAAACAGAGTCCTCTTCAATTTCAAACTCTTCATCATTGTTGTCACCTAGTTTATCACCCCATAATCATGTTCTTCAAGAGAGGGTAATGTAACAAAAACCGGCACTGGGATTTCATCTGAATGAGGCACTGGGCGTATAGCCGATGGTAGACTAGGAGACTCTATGTTACATTTATTTGTCTTGGTATAGCCTGAAGTTTTCACTATACAAAAGTAATAGTCACTGAAATGATCTCCTTGCACTCGCTAAACCATAGGTATACCAAATGGCATCTTATCACATGTTCCCATACATGTCCACATCCATAAACCCTCCACACACTGCACACCTTGTGACGGGCCCAAGACTTATCTTGATCACTGAGTTTTACTTTGCCAAATAGGCTTGCTCTACAAATGTGCTGATGTTCGCCCTTTGACTGGGAATGGTGAAACTGCCACAGATATAACAAAATGAATCACGGTTGTTTAGACACTTACGGCGAGAAACAACAGAGCCAGACATGATCTGAAAGAAAGGAAATACGCAAGGGAAAAATAAATTTTACTTATTCACTACGTAGAGCAGCGCACAACCTCTGCCCTCACAAATGAATTGCCTATACAAATCCACACTACAGTAATCACATTAATATAAGGGGTAGACAAAAAAAAAACTGATGTGATAGAAGCAAACTAACTGCACTTTCAGAATCAGAATACCTAATTTAGTGTAAATAAGCTTAAAAATTTAAGTCATCAAAAAATTTGTTCAAAATTGTTCCCCAGTGTTATCTGTGTATGACCTCTGCTCTGTATTCTGGACTTGTCTCGTTTGGAATCATGGTACTGCGTTATCTGTGGGCTCCTGGGCCTTTGCCAGCTCTTCCCCAAGACACCATCCCTTGCACAGTGCTGGGGGGAACCGTGTGCTGGGAAATGCAACCAGTCTACCACGGCTGGGGCTGGTGTCCGGTGAGGATTGTTGCTAGACCATGGCCTTGCAATATCTTCCTAAGATCTGCGGCAATGGGGTGATGTTGTGTTTTTGTCATGAAGGAACCACACACACACACAACAGAAGCTGGATGATTAATAGGATTTCTGGGCATGAAAGAAACTCAGGTCCCACAGTTTGTTACAATGAAACCAGAATAGGCACGAAGCCTGTAAATTCGGGTAGCTATAATGTTATTGTTCTAGGTCATGTTGATCTATGGTTTTTAGTGTGAATATATTATATACATATAATGGATTGTTGTAATGTCTGCCTTTTGTTTGACTTGTTATTTCTCTATATTGTAAAATCCAATACAAATTTATTGAAAGTAATAATCATGAAATATACAATTACCTTCATCACAAAAACTAGATGTGCCATAAAAAAACTAAATACAGTTTTGAAATTAACATGGAAAAAACAGCATAAAATTATCACTGATGGAAATGTTAACTTGTGATCTATATTCTTCTAATATTACAACCCCTTGGTTTTCATACAATGAGAAAATTCAAAAGAGGAGTTTGAAACACTAAATATTACCTCTAGGACAGAATTAGGGTGGTACATGAGGGAATAATACACAAAAATACATAATATATTTAAAAGAAAACTTCACAGCAAAATCTATGTTATTTGCACACCTTTAGTACTTGAGCATTTATGTTAAAATGTTAAAAGAAAACAAAATAATATTAATAAAATAATTACTTGATTCATCAATGATCTTTGATTGAGAAATCCACGTATAGTTATAATGTAGCTGAAATTTATAGAAACCAACAAAAACAAAACTAAAAGTGAAAATAACAAAAAATAACAAAAAGTCAAAATAACAAATGTTGTTGTACAATTAATAAAGTAAAAATTGTTCAAAGCCATAAATAAAGAATAACTTTTTTTTTTCTTGCTTCATGTTTTTGAAAATATATCTCATATGTGTCAGAGAATGAGCCCAACTGACTAATCAAAAAACCATTCTGCACACAAATATATATATCTTTATTTGAATGTTAATGGTTCCATAGAGAGCAACACAGATTTCCCTGAGTTTATCTTTGTGAGTAAATATGAATATTAAAAATAATGCTCATTAAAAATCAATGTTGTTATCAAAATATAATTTTCTGGAAAATGAAATACTGTAAAAAACAGTTAATTAGAGATACCAATGTAAAGTAAAGAGAACCTGTTCTGAAATACATATATAGCTTTCCACTGTTTATTTCTCCATCTGAAATTCTGCTCATTGGTTGTCATGTTGATCAAATGGAATAGATTTGCTGAATCTGATAAAAGTGTATCTTCTCCCGTCTTTGAGAGCTTTAATAAATCAGGCCCAATGTGTCACCTGACAGTAAAATTGTCACATTACATATATCTTAGGTGTCAATAGAGCATTATATCATTATAGTTAAACATCATCCTATAGCATTCCCTATGTGTTTTGCAAAGTTTTCTGGTTCATCAGGTGTGGGTGCACAAAAAAGTAGATAGAAAAAAACACTAATCTACGTTCAGATATCATCGAGACCCTGAAGGGGACACTTAAGACCCCATGAACCAGAAGCTTTCAGGGCTGTTCTAGAATCAGAGCTATCTGCAAGTTCAATGGATAGTTTTATCTATTTGTGTCTGAAAACTTTCGCTCTCAGAAAGAATAGTTAGGAGCTATATATCACATAACGGAGGAGATATCACACGACTGGGATGATGAATGAGACATCCAGCTCACAAGGAGCAAAGTTTGGCTAGCAGGAATCTAGCTTTAGCTACCTTGTAAAAACACGTATAATGGGTCTTCTTTCTGTCTGCTACCACTGATGATGGTGTGCTTAGTAGGGGTACAGCTGGTGCCCCACTCCCATACTACCAGCAGCGATACCTGGTCAGATAGCATCATTTAAAGTTCTTCCCAACCACATTGTAGAATTTGGTGAATTCCCCTCCCCCACTGTGTTCTGGTGTATATGGCAGGGCATGCAAAGCCACACTCCCTGGGCTTGCACATCAGTGGGAAGATATGCACTCATGGATGCGGGCCAATGAGGAGGGATTCCATAAAGGGTCAGATGCTTTTTTGCTCCATCTGTGGTGGTGGCTGGTGCTATTACCCTGCACCTTGCTAATGAGTACTAGTACACTCCAATTGACCTCGGCCTTTTCCAGGACATGGAATAATCTTTGCCTGCCACCTGCTTTATCCTTTGCCAGGGCTTGGATTATGCTTTACCTGCTGCCTGTCCTGACCTTTGCTGAACTTGGACTATTGCTAAACTGGTCTCCAGCCTGATCTGAGCTGGATTTGTCTGCTGCTTGCCATGATCCCAGGTGCTTTCTGACCTTACCTGTTGGATAGTAACTGTATCTATGTAAGAGGCCTACATTTCCGGTACATTGACCCTGAAGGCTGTGATCTTGTAGCACCTTGCAGCAAAGAGTCTGTTGACCACCAGAGTTTCACTTTATCACCTCTGCAATCCTGTGCTTGCTGACTGAGAAGGACCTAACAGAAAGTCACAGCCATTATGTCGGCTTCCGGAGACAGCCCCTGCTTATAGAACTGTGCAAGCAGATTGCTGAGCTCATGTTCAAGAAGGTCAAAGAGGGCATTTTCAAATGTCTCCAAACTTTGCACACATAGCCAGCGAAACTGCCAAGCCAGTTTGTACTTCTGGGACCGTTACATCCTCAACAAGGCTGATAACTGGTAGAAGAATATATCTTAGGCTTCCACAGATGAAGTTGTCACTCTCAAGCACCAATTTTGTTTTTGGCTGCCTGAATCCTTGAACGATGGCTTGTGTTCTGCATACCCTATAATACCAGGCAGGTTGTGTATTTGATGAAAATCAGTGGGTGGTTATCATTACAATATGTAAGGAACATAAAGTATGAGAGATTTCAGAAATTTTAGTATCTTAACAATTTGGGATAATAAATATTGCTATTACACAGATTCAAACATATCACTAGAATGGTCTCACAGTCACCTTCTAAGGACCCCCTTTCCAGGTGACCTGGTCTTCCTGCTGTTTCCTCTGGGCTTGCTTACAACCATAGCATCATAGCATGGAGAGAGGAAAAGCCGACTGTAATGGCACAACAATATCTCTTCAACGGGAAATTAGTATTAGATCAATACTTAGCGAGTATTAGATGGACATGGAAGAAAAGATGGAGTATGTAAGTTAGAATCAGAACATGATTGATCAAGGTTAACAGAGGAATTGGAGAACAAATCTTTTACAAAAGTTAGCAGCGTCTTGCAGTTCTTTGAAGATTCAGACCTCTTGATCAGGTAGGAATATTTTTAATACAGCTGGGTATAGTAAGGCAAATGTTATACTCTTGTCTATAAGCGATTTGCATATAGGAGAGAAGGCGCTACGCTGCTTGGTTATTTCAGGAGAGTAGTGGAAGAAAATCTAAATTCTTGAATCTTCTATTTCAAAATTATCAAAGGAACCATATGCCTTTACAATTTGAGCTTTATCATGGAAATCCAAGTACTGCTTTATAATTGGATGTGGGATTCGTTTGTTCCTCTGAGGTGCACCAATTCTGAGGACTCGTTCCAATTTCAAAGGGGTTTTAAGGCCAAGGGCTTTCGGCAATGCAACTGAGTAGAATTTAGACAAATCTGCTGATTGAACAGACTCAGGCACTCCTATAAGTTTCAAGTTATTCTGACAGGTTTGGTTCTCCATGTCAGTTAACTTGTCTGAGAGAATGTTATATTGGTCCGTTGTCAACTTTTGTTGAGTCCGAGTGGTCCAAAGATTATCCTCTAGGTCGCTAATTCTTTGCTTTAAATCAAAGATATCTCCTTCATGCTTAGCAAGGGATTCAGTGATTCAGGTTGTAGCTGAGAGGCAATGGTATCTTTAACAGTGGAAAGAAGGCTAGGCTGCAGATGTTTAGTGACTTCTTGAGCTAGATTTTGATAATCTAAAGAGAGGGAGGGGGCAAAAGGAGAGAAATGTGGGGAGTTAGTCTCATATTTGACATCAGGCACAGAAGCACAATCTGACACCGTCTTACCATGCAAGGCCATCTTGATGGAATGCTTCGGATAAGATTTCTTCATGTTTCCAGCTGCGGACGAGGAGATTAATTTTGTCCATGTCATGGTGAATGATGGAAGTAAAAGCCAACTTGTTTAGCAGAAGATTCTGCACCAGAGTGCCAGAGCCGACACACTCTGCAGCCTCTCACTCTACAGCGCTGGAACCAGAAGTGTGTTGGATGTTTTACCAATGTTTTTAATGTTTAATTTAATAACTGTTTGTTATTTTGTGTTTATGAATTGCGATATTGCTGAATGCCTTAAAAGCCCCCCCTCCCATTTTAGATGGGCTTAGAACCCGATATTTTCTTTGAAGGATGAACTTGCGGAAGTGAATATCCTAAACTCCCTAATGATTTGGTCATGCTGGCTACCCAAATTGAGAAGCTAGGAATGCAGCCCTCAGTTTTGTTTTTCAGTTATTCACCATCAGTTATTCACCACCACCCCCAATCTGGCCCCTGTCACCATGCCAGTGCCAATCCAGTCTTTCCAGACCTTCACTGTGCATAAAGCAGACTTAAAAGTGGTTCCAAGTTAACCTCTGCCTGTATTGTAGATTTCTTTGTCATCTATAGTGCAACTGCCCTATCAGGCCAGAGGAAAGGAGCTCACTTCTTCATCCCTGACCATATTTATTCCCTCTCTAACATGAACTAGTTACCTTTAAGAAATTAATTTATGAAAACTCAGCCCTGTATAGACTATCAAGACCTTAACAAAGTTACAATCAAAAATTGCTATCCAAGCCTTTCATTCCAGAACACCTACAGAGGTTAGGTAGGCCAGAGTCTTTATCCAACACTTTTGTGGAGTTTACAATCTGATAAGCATCTGGGAGGGAAAAAAATTGGTGAAAGATGAAATTCTAGACTCACTTTGGCCACTGTGAATATGGGGTCCACTGGGGCTTTGGGGCACTGGGGCTCTTTAGGGGATCTCCATGATTGATCCCTTCCAATGAGATCAATGAGTCTGCAAATTACTTTTTCCTGGACCTCTGAGTCTCAATCAGCCTTAAATCACTTAGTCATTGTTCACCTCTGCTCCTATCCTGAGACATCTAGACACTTTCTGCCTTTTGTTCCAGAGGCTGATTATTCTGAATTAGCTATTGACTCTTCTAAACCCTTTCTTTTTCTCTTCCCAATGGGCACTTCCAAAATTGTTGGAACTGGCAATGGCAATACTTTTTGGAAGCAACAATGTCCCCTAATCCTATTTTCACAGATTACAAAAATATGTAATAGAAGCTTTTGCATTATTCTGTTTGATTCCAGGTGACCTAACTCCATCTCCTCCTAATACCATCCTAGCTGCAAATAACTTTCTCTCGATTCATTCTGACCTAATGGAACAAATCAACAGGGCATGCCTATGCATAGCTTATAGAAGCTGGTCTCAACCTCTTGAGAGTGGATGACTTGTGGATACGTGAGGGAAAGATTTTGTTTATAAAGCACACTTGCTTTCGATTCTTGAAGCTTGTCACAACAATCTGTTCGTGGGTCACTGTAGAGTTGCTAAAGTTAACCTTCTAGTGGCCATACCTTTCCAGGGATTGTAACCTATTTATCTCCACATTCACTATATGTGCCCAGTCCAAGAATGAATGAGACTATGATGACCATCTAAGCCTTTACCCATCTCACCTTTCACCTTGGATGTAAATAACTCCATTCTCCATCCAAAAGTTGACAGACTCACTAAATTGGCTTTTTGCAAACAATGCAATGTAACAGACTTTATGAAATTCTGGATGACATTGTATCCAGAGAGTACAATCTACTTTTAAAAAGCTGCAGGAAGTTTTGCATACATCTATGGATTCTGTCCAACTTTGTTCCTAAATTGCTTTGCCAGGTTTTTGGTCCCAGAAATCAAAGATAAAGCTACTTTTATCATGGATAGTTTGAAGTAAATTGGGTTAAGTCTAGCCCGCAGACAAAAACATAAAGGGAAGCTGATACAAAAAGGAAATCTTGATTTAAATTTAAGCCTGGGGACTTGGTATGACTCTCCACTGCTAACCTTTGTCTTTGTTGCCCTCTAAACCAATATATTTTTTGATTCCCTATCTGAAGGTCGTTATCCTGTTGGATGTCTTCCATGTCTTCTGTTGGAGTCCTGGAAGATCCATCCACTATTTCATGTATTGTGTATAAAACCCGTAACACAAAGCCCTCTGTGTGTCACTCCTCCACCTTCTCTGGTTTTGGGTGAAGAAAATGAAGAATTTAGGAGGCAACTTTGGATTCTAGGTGGTCATTGGGCTGTCTTCAGTACCTTGTTAGCTTAAAAGGATTCATCCCAGAATAAAAGTTTTTGGAGACTTCTAGTAAAATATATCCAGTGGCTGCCTCTAAATGGGGAACATTATCACACTGCCTACAGGATCCCATGTGGATCTCCACCGAATCATCCAGGGGCATCCTGTGCCCTGCCACGCTGTGAACCTTAATGCAGAAACCCCTGCCATGCTTTGCCACTGCCAGCCAGGACCTTTGTCCAGACTTGGATTATGCTTTGCTTGCCAGCTTCTCTGACCTTTCTTGAACTTGAATTAGCCTAGGCATGCCACCAGCTCTTACCTTAGATGGCCTCCCCTCCTGCTCCTGAATCAGGTGCTCCCTAACCTTGCCTGTTGGATACAGACTGTCTCCACTGTCTCCACTCTCTGTCCTACTTCTTCAGGTAAGATGATCCTGAGGGCTGCAACCTGGTGGCACCTTGCAGAGCACAGACTTGTGGCCACAGGGGTACCAGCTCAAACTTACTGTGATTTTACTTTTTTTAGTTTATATTTATTTATGACTTCTTAATATCCCTAATAGCCAGTAATACACAAAAGGATACAAATCTTGATTTGAATTTAAGCCTGGGGACTTGGTATGGCTCTCCACTGCTAACCTTTGTCTTTGTTGCCCTCTAAACCAATATTTTTTTTTGATTCCCTATCTTGAAGATCATTATCTTGTTGGATGTCTTCCATGTCTTCTGTTGGAGTCCTGGAAGATCCATCCACTATTTCATGTATTGTGTATAAAATCTGTAACACAAAGCCCTCTGTGTGTCACTCCTCCACCTTCTCTGGTTTGGGTGAAGAAAATGTAGAAAATGTAGTAAAACCTTTCTCTTTACACCTTGTGCCATTGGTTGATTTATATCATTAGGCTTCAGTTCCAAGGTAAGAGCAAACTTTCCTATAGTTTTTAGATCGTTTTTAGATCTTCTTCATAATGTTTCAGACCTACCATGGCTAGTGAAGGTTTAAAAAAGAACAAAAAAAAAAAACAATTGACCCAGGCAAAGCTACCAAAAAGTATTTTTTCAGGCTAAAAATGATTGGGGTACTGCTGGTGTAACAAAGTCAATGTAAACGTAATAGCTATAAATATAATTTCAGAATACAATGCTCATAGTAACCAGAATTTAATTTTATTTGTTTTTTTAAAAAGTTCCCAAGGTTTTTTCTGGATAAAATCAACAAACCTCTGTAAACCATAAACTTCAAAAAAGTAGGCAAAGTATATTTTCCTGTAGTCTTAATTCAGTTATTATGTATTCCTGGGGTAAAAAAAGGGTTTGAACAATTCAGTAAGGAACAGACCAAGAACAGGGGAGTTGGGCCTAAGTTATAAAAGAATGTCTGAAAAAGAATTTTGCGTAGAAAATCATACTCTACCAATTTTGAAAGGAGTAATTGAAGGACCACAAAATAAAATGAACGTCTGGAGGGAAATTGGCCTGTTTGGTTGTGGTTTTAATCCATGGATTAGCACTCTGGCTTTATTTAATAAAACATATCTTGTAAGGCAACTGGATTTATCAGAAGTTTCAATTTTTTGTCCATTGGACAACATTTTTTACAATGTTCTTGATATCTTTATTCCTCAAGCTGTATATAAAAGGGTTTATAAAGGGTGTGAAGACCGTGTACAACATTGACATCATCTTACTGATCATTTGTGATTGTCCTTGCTTTGGTATCAGATACGCAGTAATTAAAGTTCCATAAAACATAAAGACAACTGTGAGATGGGAGCTACAGGTGGAAAAGGATTTCAGTCTCCCTGAAAAGGAGGGAATCTTTACCAGAGTTAAAACAATACAAGTATATGAGACAATAACACCAAGGAAGGGCAATACTAACACAGGAACGCATAGTAAGGTTTCTTCTATTTGAACTCTGGATGTATCTGAACAAGAAAGTTCAACCAGAGGATTTAAATCACAGTAAAAATAGTCAATGCCATTTGACCCACAGAATTCTAGTTGACATATTCCAAGTGCTAAAATAAATGCCAAAGAACAACCTAACAGCCAGGATATAAGAACAAGTTTAATACAAAGACTTTGGTTCATAATGGAGACATAATGGAGAGGAGAGCAGATGGCTAGATAGCGGTCATAGGCCATCACTGTCAGAAGGTAACATTCAAATCCTTCTATTGAACCAAAGACATAATACTGAGTGATGCAGCCAGAAAAGGATATGGAAGTCCGCTCATGTAGAATAATATTTAACATGTTAGGAGCAATATCTGTGATCAGCAAGATGTCAGATATGGAGAGTTGGGAGAGGAAGAAGTACATGGGGGAGTGGAGGGTCTTACTGTAATATATCAGCATGATGATCATGAAGTTTCCGCATATTGTCCCAATGTATATTATAAGCACCAATGTGAAGAGCAGCAGATTATATACAGCTGTGCTGGAAAATCCCAGAAAGAAGAATGTGGTGACATTACCTCTATGTGAGGCCTGAAAAACAAGGGATACAAAATCAATAATGTAACATTTTATCATAACTATTATTTGCATTAATAACAGCATTTGAATAAATTAGAAATGTTAATTTATTTCAGTAATTCAATTCAAAAGTGAAATATATTATATAGAATTATTACACACAGAGTGACAAGAGTTTATTTCTTTTAATTTTGCTGATTATGGCCTACGGGTAATGAAAACCCATAATTCAGTATTTCGGAATATTAGAATATTGTGAAAAAGTTCAAAATGATTGACTGATGCATGCTGATTCACCACAGCTTGCATTAAACTCACTGTTCCCCTAAAAAAGCATTCTTTCTAATGGCACACATATTACCCATAGCCCTAAAAAAATGTTTGTGCTATTCAATTGTTAAAACATTTATATGCACTAAGAAAAAAGTATATTTTAAAATCACTTATTTTTTTCCTGTTAGGCAAGAGTTAAGAAGAGTTCAGCTCCTCTACATAGGCGCCTATATAAACGCTTACAATGCCTGATCGGAGGAGCCGCCTCAGGCTAAAATTGTGCCTTTCTGCGGGCTAAACTTCAGCGCATATATATATATATATATATATATATATATATATATATTTACTATAGTTATTATATTAAAAAAAAGAAAGAAAGAAATATATATACATACATAGAAAATACTTCTAACTTTAAATCCTCCTCAACTTTATTTTATTTTTTTAATTAATAGAATATCTGTTTACTGGTGTACAAATCTAAAGGGTCGGGAAAAAAAAACAAACAGCCAATTTTGACAGACTGCGCAAGTGCTAATTGCAAGTGAATTTCTATCACCTGTGCGCTTAAGTTTGAGCATATATAAGGGTGAGTTTTAACTTGCTTTTTCCTTTTGTCTTTTTCTTCTTGGAGGGGCGGTTGTTTTGTTTGTTATCCTAATTAATCTAAGTTGCTGCATTTGATACTTTGCTTAGCCTTTAGCACACCTTCCTGTTCAGGAACATGCTGTTGCCAATCACCTCCTTTTATTGGGGAGGTCATGGGGCAAATGAAGACCATGGATGGGGTCAATACTGAATGGGAGGAGGGGAAGTGTGAAGGGGGGGACACAAGGTGGGAGACAAAGGCGCAGATCCCCCGGTCCTGGAGGAACCTGTGACACCTGTGGGCCTTAATAAGCTTAATTAAAAGAAAAAAGCTCAAAATATTTCACTGTGTGTGTAATAAAATTATATAATATAAAGCATGACTTTTTAAATGATTTACTGATATAAATTAACTTTTGTATGATATTCCTATTTATTGAGATTCAGAAAGTATTTGGCATAATCGATTTTGGCCTGAATAGGGCCGTGAATGGGTGGACCAGGTACTCCTACCTTTTTCCAGGTTATAAATTGGTAATGGTGCACCTGGCCAATGATGATAAGGGAAGCAGGTCTTTCAGACTTGGGGATTTGCAGCCTGGGGCTGGGTGGCTCAGGTGGACAGGCTGTGTAGCCTGTAAACATTTGAAACGCAACAGATTACCTCTGACTTAGGACAGAAATAAAATAGAACATGGCTAAATAAAAAATACATTCATTTATGGTATTTATTAAAAAAAACTGCATAAATATACCTACAAAGCAAAAACATATGGCATTTGCAACTTTAGTACCTTGGATTTCAAACCTAAATGCCATGCAGAAATAAAATATGACGATAGGTGTATAGAAAATCCTATTTACCATAACAGTTGATATGTCATCAAATAAATACCATTAAAAATTGGAGAATGGAGACTGAAATTTATATTTTAGTGAATTCAGCAGGAAATGAAATCCATAAATACATAAAATGTAGTTTATGGTCAATAATGAAAATAAAACGCCCTCATACAAGACTTTATATTGGAAACATCTCATAAATTGGAAGAAAAGGAGAAAATATAATAAGTATCCTCTATATGTATTGTAAATGTAACTCAGTTGTGTTGGTGAATGAGCTCAGCTGACAAATTTACCAACCATCCTGCAGACATTTATATCTTTCTCCAAATGGTGCAGATACCACAGGGATCAATTAAAATGTATCTAGGTTTATGTTCTTTATTATGATAAAAGAAAAATAATTAAAGAGAACCTGTGCTGGGAAACAAATATAGCCTGCTATCTCCCCATCTGAATTGCCCCTTCCTTAGTTGCCATGTTGAATAAATGAGTAAAGAAAAACTCAAAAAGGTACAAAGAAACGCATATTTGGGGTTGATTTACGTAAATATGCTACTCACTTACCATACTATCCAAATGAATGAGATTAAAACATTTCTTTTTCTTAGCTGGAGGTGGAAAATCACTATCCAATACACAAAACCGGGTAAATGGTTTCATATTTATATCTGCAGAACCCAAAATTTAGTAACTTTACAAGTGTTTAATGAAAAATAAATTCTACCAAAGCATGCCAAAATGTCAACTCTTGAACACTGGAAAGTGATAACGCGTTTCACAGTACAAACTATGCTTCATCAGACAAAAGCTGTTTTTCCCATTTTATTTTTTTCACTAGCTTCCAGTAAAAGCTACTTCAAGCCGAACCTATCCCTGTAGCATAGTAGATGTCATATCTTGTGAGGAAAGTATTTTTAACAGAGGTTTCTTGGTCCTTTGCTTATGCACAAAACTTTTACAATGTCCTTGACATCTTTATTCTTTAACTTGTATACGATTAAAAAAGGAGTAAAAGTAGTGTACAGCAATGATATAACCTTACTGACCTTTGATTGTCCCTCCTTTGGTATCAGATACCTGGCAAGTAAAGTTCCAAGTATATGGAAGCACAATCCCAAGGAAGAGGGCTATTAGCACAAGAAAATACAGCACAGTATCTTCTACTTTAAATATGGATGTATCTGAACAGGAAAGTTCCACAAGAGGATTTATATCACAGAAATAGAAATAGTTGTTAATATTTAGACCACAGAGTTCTAGTTGTCTATGCCAAGTGCTGCAATGAATGCCATAAAAAAACTCAACAGCCGGGATGAAATAATACAATGCCCATGGTTCATAATGCAGGCATGATGGGGAGGAAGAATAAAGAAGAATTACAGCCAGACATGAGACTTCAGACCTAAAGTAAAACAACAAGGAAACATATATATATATATATATATATATATATATATATATATATATTTCCAAATATTATTTTCACCATAAATATTACAACATAATTTTCAAAGCTATAAATTCACCATAACTAAAGATACAATTAAAAGTGTATATACTATACTTACTTTGCTTACTGAGGATCTCTGATGATAATCCATGTGATACAAATTCAATTTATATTTTAGCTAAATATTATGGAAAGCAAAGTGTCTGTCATAAAAATGCAGTTTATGTTTAATATGACAAATTGTTTCAATTAAAAGTTTTTTTTTTTAAAAAAAGCAGATGTAAAAAACAACAAAGACATACAAAAAACAGACATAAATGAGGTGAGGAATGAAAAGAAGAAAAGAGAACTATAACAAGTATCATGTATATGTAATGTAATAACATATACAAGCAGAAAGAGGGTTTTTTATTTTGGCAAGATATTGCTATTTTACTTGCTATTTTTAGTAATATATTGTAACACGTTAACAGTAGCTTAACAAGTTCAATAAAATGGCTCTAGACAGAGTATTACAGATATACCATAAGTTATTTGCAGTAAGTAACTGCACTTACAAAGCTGCTGTATCCCCAACACGTTTCACCATTAAAAGGCTTCCTCAAGGGAGCCTGTGACGTGTGATGTGAACTGCATCATAGAATAATATAATATACATCACAACCTTATATGCAAAAAAAGATTAAGTAAATACATATTCATCTAAATAGATCAGGTATTATTTCCAGTTTCTTTTTTACATTTTAAACATTATGTTGTACTTAATATATTTAAAGGTAAACGACTACATAAGTTTTCACTAATTGTAAATGTATTATTCTTTTTTCACACTTAAATATATAATTCTAACTAGTGAAAACGTCTTTAATTCATTAATTTCATACTGTTTTTTCTCTTTGATTTGGCACTCTGATTAAGGTCACCTGGAAGCCTGGAAACAGTTTGAATAGATGCGGCCTAATACCTAACGTGGCATCATCACAACCCTTTATCAATAACATTGTAATTAAACAGAAACCAAACACCTTCTTCAGCTCCAAGGACAGCTAGAGCCGAAGTAGGGACAAAAACCCTTATTTATTAAAGCTCTCCAAAGCTGGGAAGGATACATTTTCATTGGTGAACCCAAATGAGTTCATTCCCTATTACTGCTCTGTTACCTCTAACTTCTCTAAGTCTTCCCTTGGAGTACTCTTTCCAACTGTCCAGCCAGAAATAAGATAACTGTCTCCATGCACACTTTACCAATGAACCATTTCTCCAGCCATTACTCTCCTAAATTTAAGTTCAATTCTGCTCTCATACTTTATACATCAGTGGTGTCCAACCTTCTTTGATCTGGGGGCCGCATTTGACATTGGGATAAAACCTGCGGGCCACAATGCAAACAATCATTAAATATGAATGCTTAAAAATGATTTGTTTTAATGTGACATTAAATTGAAATGTTTCTAGTTACCATAACGTACATACACTAAATAAAGGTAATGACAAATCAAGAAATTCCGCACTCACAATTGAATGCTCATTTTGACTAATGCAACATTTTAATAATGAAAGATCCAAAACTAAAGCAAATATACAGTGCTGGCCAGTCATATATTGCTCCCGTAATAACTATTCATGTACCAAAGAGCGGAAACTATACCATACAATGCCAGTTATAAGGGGCCACTGACCTTCTTTATACCCCAAAATCTCTGCAATGGATACTTCCAAAGATATAGAATTCATGTGACAGCTAGCCAAGGGGTACAGGTTCCTATTGCCACATCTTCAGGTCCCTACATCCCTCCTTTTCTGAGAAATGAGGGTTCACGGAAGGTAAGTGGCCAAATATGTGTGACAGGGTAGCACGGTATGATAGGTATCATACTTATCTTACACTTCATTATACCTACAGCTCTCTTTTAAGGAGAAATTGGGATTAGGATATCTACCTACCTTTAAAAAGACCAGGGTCGGGTAAGTAGAAATATTCTTTGACTTCTGTTTAATGGATAGAGTATAAGAATTTTGTTGCATGATTTAGAAGTGTAAGAGATATTGTATATAAGATAGGTTTGTGTTCTAATCTGCTTTCCAAGGTGAGGTTGGGTCAATCCTCACTGCTGTGGTTGCCTCGGGCAAGCAGTAACGTGACCTAAGCTGCGTTTTGGTAAGCGGTCCTGGGAACAGGACGTCAGCCAGCACTGCCACTACCTGCTAAACTAACTGAACTAACAATAACTGTGTACAACTGTCTGATATTTATACTGTAATTTATACTAGATCCCCATAAAAAACTTGTAAAGAAATGCATTAAAGTCAAACAGAAACTAAAACCCACATCCATGTCACCCAGTGATGGGGATATTCTTTAAAATGTTTCAGGGGAAACTGTTGATTTTGTTAATCGCAGAGCAGAAGACTATTATACTGCCTCATTTATAATACATTTAAAAAAAATGGCACTGAAAACTTGAAATGCCCTCTTAGGTCTTAAAGAGCCAGAGGATGAAATACCAGAGTCACGCTAATGCATCACTGAAATACATAACACATCAACACCACGTTCAGACTTACCCACAATACCTGTTCCTCTAGCAGAAAATGTTTTTCTAGATTGTTTGCGACCCTCTGACAAAACTTATTTACATGATGTACATGATTTTGGAGCCATTTGGCAGCAAAGAGGTTTTACCACAGCTGATGGAAAACCCATTCAGCACTCCATATTAATTTCAAAAGTTTTACAAGCCATTCACCTCCCCAATCAAAAAGCCATTGTCAAATGTCAAGCACACACTTCTTCCAATTCCTTCGATGCAAGGGACTACCAGATTTTCATGCCAAAGTCGCTGCTCAGTCTACCACACTCACCACTTCTACTGAAACCAACAAACTTCTAACACAATTACAGTCCTTTGCCACATTACAAGACATTGAATTCTGAGAAAAGGAAGGATTGACCTTAGATTCCTTTGGAATCTAGTCAAAAGGCGGGATAGTAGGGCTGCCCTAGAT
>NC_092859.1:2822363-2836139 GCF_032062135.1 Pyxicephalus adspersus
AATGAATGGCACAGAGTGATCAGACGGGGACAATCAATGGCACATGAGTGATCATGAGTGATTTTCAACAATAAATGTGTACTGTAGTCTTCTTCATGGAAAAATAATACATCCCCCTGAAAATTAGACCTAGGGCATATTTTGGCATTTCAAAAAATATAAGACAGTGCCTTATCATAGGGGAAACAGGGTAGTACTCAAGATATGTTAACTTCTTGTTTGATTGCTGTCTCCGCTCCAGTCAGCATACTGCTTAGAGACCTTACAAATATCTACAATGACAGTGATGTTACTGAAAGTGATATACGTTTACTCCATAACTTTCGCAACAACTGTGAAACCTATGATTCCCCGGAGAAAAATGTATGATTTTTACACATACTTTAAATATTACCCAGGGAGATGTATGTTACCATATGACTTGTAAACCCTCTGGAACACCCCATTGTAGGATGACAGTCCTACGAAGAATTACTCAGCTTCCTAAATTTATTTATGCCCAAGATCCTGAAGCTGTCCATTTGTATGTAAAGGAACAATGGTATGAGGCCAAGTAGTTATCCTTCGTTGATGGATAAAAAGCGGATATTGAAAGTAGCTGAGGAATTTTGATGATTCTTGAAGCTAATTATTTTTGTACTTTTGATATGTTTTGTAGAAGATTGAATTATGTTGAATCTAGTCGTACTCTTCCTATCAGTAATCTAACGTCCGCTTCCTGCTTTTTTTCCTTGATATTCTTCCTTTTCTCCCTTTGGCCATATATCTGTTACTTTGACATAAATATCTTGTTCTAGGAGAACCACAACGACATCTGTTATGTCTGCTAATTGTCTGTAGTCATGTGATCATGCACTGATCATGCTTTAAACTGTTAAATAAACTCTGTGCAAACAATAAAGTTTTGAGAGTGATCTAACCACACAATAAATTGTGTGTGGTATGTAATCTTCCAGCGCTGTAAACAGAAGCAATCAGAAAGAGGGACAATTGATCTGGGATCAATAGGAGATCGCCTTAAAATCCTGCAAATCTTTATACTCCCATCAATGTGTTGTCATCAATGTGTTGCCCATCAATTTGTTGTCATATTTAGCCTCGCCGCACATGTGTTGCCGTTAGGGCATGCGTGGTGCTGTTGAATCATGCATTATGATTAACCCCTTTAAGGACGAGCCAGGTACAGCTCCAGTTTCTTCTGGACGGTTGCCACTGGCTCACCTTCACTAGTATACCCCAACGATATCAAACAAAAATTAAGTATATTCATTCACCATCACTTTACTGGATAAATCTTATTTTATTACTCCCAAATACAAAGCAAATGTTCTAACACTTACCATACTCTCTTTATAGGATATAAAAGTTAGGATATACTCATCCTAACTTTTCCATTCCACTATACGACGACAATATAAGTTTAAAAGTGAGTACCTCCCTTTATTAGGATTTAATTATTATAATTATAAAAAAATACCATAATATGGTTTATACGTTTATTCATTTATTTTGTATTACCTTTTCCCAAGAGGATTCATACATCGTAATTTATGCATACTACTAGGTTAAAAGACATCACAATAAAACTTAAATGCAATAGGTACGCCCACCTTGTGGATATTTTATATATTACAAAAAATACAATTGAAGTATACACATTACCAAATATTATATCTCAACAGACAATTAATCTTGAACATAATATTTCTACAGATACAAGTTGAACCCGACAACTTCTTTAGTGAAATATACGAAAGCATTACTGCCAAAATATAGTGAGTATATCCCATGCCTAAGTACTGTGTAAACATTCTGTATAAAGCAAACCTACACATAAAACGACTGGTATTCAAGTAAGAATCTCCTTTTATACTAACTCATTCTAGGGCAAATTAAATGCATGTGAGCTATAATATTCCATTGCACTCCCTTTATAAATATATATTTCCTTTTGTTAGAGTGTC
Organism: Pyxicephalus adspersus; assembly: GCF_032062135.1. Classification (NCBI taxonomy): domain Eukaryota; kingdom Metazoa; phylum Chordata; class Amphibia; order Anura; family Pyxicephalidae; genus Pyxicephalus; species Pyxicephalus adspersus. Next base: position 2,824,328 of record NC_092859.1, read on the forward strand.
CAAACCTTTCTACTACTATCTTGACCAATACGCTTATTCTTGACTAACAGGAAATACTCTGCTACTAAGTAAGTAAATATAATGTAATATATATCATTAAGTATGGAATTTCAGGATTTATTTTCCAACAGTCTGTTCAATTGATGTATCATTATAATTTCTATGGTCTCCTATCATCTGAGGAAGCCCCTTTGGGTGAAACATGTCGGGAGAGACAAAATCTTTTCAATTGAAAATTTACCCGGCAGTGTAAGGTCTGTTCTTATCCAGTTTCAAAAAGAAGCCCAATACCTATATCTTAGGTACAAAGCTGATTGTCCCCTATGGGGTGATAAGCTTTATTGTGCATCTACTGTATGTTTTGTATATTACTTTTCCTGTTTAATTTGCTTAGAATAAAGGATTTTATATATACTTTTTAACAAAACCAGTTTGTCATAAAAAGCCGCTTTCTTTCCTCTCCATTTAATTTACTTAATTGGCTTGGCAATATTCAAGCACTGTCCTTGAGCATACACACTTCTTCCCTATATACATTATACACCATTTGTGTTGGTCCCCCTCTACTACTCCAGATCCTGAATGCTATTGAACCCTGTTGAGACTATCACTAAATATTAATATTATTACACAGTATTTAGTGCCAACATATTACGTAGTGCTGTACAAAGTCATAGTCATGTCACTAGCTGTCTCTCAAAAAAGCCAACAATCAAATGTCCCTACCATAGTTATATGTATTAATACAGTCTATTTTGGAGGAAAGCCAATTAACCTAACAACAGCATTTTTTTTGAATGTAGGAGGAACCCAGAGTACCCGGAGCAAACCCACACAAACATGGAGTGTACTGCCCAGGATTCTACAGATACAAGTTCAGTGCTAACCTCTGAGCCACCGTGCTGTCCTTAATAGCCAACATTTTATATCCCACTCTCATTGTGTACAATTCTCCCCCACCACTTAGATTGCATGATCTTTTAGGCAGAGTCCACCCTTCCTGTGTCATTGTTTGTAGGTATCTATTTAATGCACAGTGCTTAGTCGCTTTGTAAAGAAAGTTTAATCATAATAATAAAAGCTAAAATAACTGGTTTCAGAATGCAATGTCACTGATGCAGTCTATAAAAATTGCATTGTTCTTTATCACCACATATTCTTTACAGGCATATCACAAGCAAGGATGACCTCACCTCTAATGAACCAAATTTTTATTTTTAACGTCTTTTATTTTGCTTTCCTAAATATCCCATATGTTGGTGTCCTGCTCCCTTTGTTCATATTTTGACAGTTTGCTGAAGTTTACTTTTGTATTGTTCAGATTTATTTGGACATTAAACAAAATTCAATAAACCCCACAAACCAAACCCTGACTTAAGTGCTAATCCTTAGTCTTCACAAGAGTGGACCATGGCATAATTTAAATACAATTTTGTCGACAAATCTGCATCTATAACTACAGATATGTGATCAAAAGCATATATAACAAGACTTATGCCTAAACAATAAATTGTAGAGATGAAACTAAGATGAAGTTAGTAAAGTCTCTGTGAAGGCCAAAACATATTTCCTTGTAGTCCTAATATAATAGTATATGAGAAAAAAAAGGTTTGAATGATTCAACGAGGAATGGACCAAGAATGGATGAAGAACAGGGAGGTATAACTTGGTTATATCAGAATAACAACTGAGCAGAAGATTGGTAGACAATCAAGCTCATCCAGATATGAAAAGAGTAAATGAAGGACCACAGAATGGACAAATAAAAGTCTGGAGGGCAATTTGATTATGTTTCTTATCTGTTATTTAGTTCTCTCTCAATGTCATATCTTCTAAAAATACATTTCTTACAATGTTCTTGATATCTTTATTCCTCAAGCTGTATATAAAAGGATTTAAAAAGGGAGTAAGAACCGTGTATAATATTGACATCATCTTACTGATCGTTCGTGATTGTCCTTCCGTTGGTATCAGATACGCGGCAATTAAGGTTCCATAAAATAAAAACACAACGGTAAGATGGGAGCTGCAGGTAGAGAAGGATTTCAGTCTTCCTGAATAGGAGGGGATCTTTAATAGAGTTAGAACAATGCAAGTATATGAAACCACAATCACAAGGAAAGGAATTATTAGCACAGGAAAACACATGAATATTCCTTCTACTTGAACTGTGGATGTATCTGAAAATGAAAGTTCTACAAGAGGATTTAAATCACAATAGAAATAGTTAATACCATTTGGTCCGCAGAACTCTAGTTGACATAAACCAAGTGCTACAATAAATGCCAAAGAGCAACCCAACAGCCAGGATGAAAGAACTAATTTAATACAAAGCCCATGATTCATAATGGAGACATAATGGAGAGGAGAGCAGATGGCTACATAGCGGTCATAGGACATCACCGTCAAAAGGAAACATTCAAATCCTTCTATTGAACCAAAGACATAATACTGAGTGATACAAGTGGGAAATGATATGGGGGTCCGCTCATGTAGAATAATATTTAACATGTTAGGAACAATATCTGTGATCAGCAAGATGTCAGATATGGAGAGTTGGGAGAGGAAGAAGTACATGGGAGAGTGGAGGGTCTTACTGTAATATATTTTTACACACCTTTACTATTTTGGTTTTCATAGACTTAAAAGAGGTGGAATATTATTTTAGATTTCAAGTCATGGTTCTTTTTTGTCCTAACAAATATAAAAATGTTATCAAATAGAACATTGGAGCTTAGAGAATGGAGCCTCAGATATATTTGTCTGAATTTAGCCTAAAGTGAAAACTAAAAATCAATAAGTAAATAATTAATTGCTTTGGTATTGATGACAAAAATCCATCCATGTGGTTATCACGTATCTGAAATTTGAATAAACCAACAAGAACACAGTTTACATTTGTTTTAATTATTTCTAAATATGAAAGCATTAAAAAACAGTTTCTGTTAAATAAATACCATAAAATTGCTCCATAAAAAGAATTGTATTTGATATTTCTCCCAGATTGGAAAAAAAAGGGAAACTCATATGTGTCGGTGGATGAGCACACAAATATTTATATGTTTCTTTGATGCCATAGAGAACAATTAGGATTTCTCTGGGATATGTAATTAGTATAAAAATAATCTTGTTTGTATAGTAATATTATTTTCTAGAAAATTAAATTAAATATATAAATATTAAATATTTATAATATATTTATAATATTTATATTTATAATTAAATATTTTTTAAATAGTTGTATGTAACCTCTTAAAGAGAACCTGTGCTGAAATACAAATATAGCCTGCTATTGGTTATCTCCCCATCTGGATCACCATTTCATTGGTTGCCATGTTGAATAAATAGAATAAAGCTCAACTCCAGACAACTTTAGTAAATAAAAACAAGCCCTAGCAAGATACAAAGCACATAAAGATTTTTTGGATCCAATACACATTTAGGATTTGGTTTATTATGAATCTTCACTAAGCATATTATCATTTAAAGAATATTTCATTTAGCTTGGTGCAAAGGGTGAAAATTCCCTATTCAAGAAATATTTAAATACATGCAATATTTTCCCAACAGTTTCTGGTCATATTCTTTTACCAAGATAAGTAAATTATATCTCACAAGGTGAATATTATGGCCCTGATTTACTAAGCAAAGACGCAGAAGCTTGATGTGCGTATTTACGCGCTGATATGCGAGCGGAGTGCTAGAAAGTTCGCCTTCACTTGCCAGCCAGATTCCTGTCTTGATAAATGAGCAATAGGGAGCGCGAATCTGCCGATTAAGGCGATTAGATTTCAGCTGCGCGATTAAGGAGGATCTGTTAAGCTCAATGGTGAGATCATAGCAATTAATTAGCGCGCACCTGCTCTCTGTTCTGTGCGTATCTACAGTCCATTACAGGTCAATTAGAATCTTTAATACTTCATCTTCTTTTGGGTAAGTGCCACATTTTTTGTTAGATTATACTCATTCACAAAATTATTTCATTTATTGTTATTAAGAAAGAAGCTCATATTTTTTTTTACTTTATTTTTTATTCAGCAACCAATATAACATAGAAATAACAACTATCATCAATAAACAATGACAAACAAGTGTTGAAAATGACATGTCATATCATATCAGAGATTAATATCAATCTGAATAAAAGCCGGTGGCCGACAAAGCCCATCCTTTAAACATTTAACATATACCTAATGATTAACCAATGCATATATTCAAGAGAATATTGACCAAACCAAACAGGAGTCCATGATTTTATGGTCACTGCACAATATCGTGAGCTGCTCTCCTACAGACACCGTCATCTGATGGGGGCGCTATATTTTTATGATCTTTTGGGACACAAGTAATCCAGAGACCATTTTATAAAACTAAAAAATGCTGGATGAAGCTGTAATAGCAATTTACTCTATTATATTTAAAGTTTGGTTTTATTACAAAAAAATTGTTTTACTTATTAAGTTTTACTAATTAATTTACTTAATAAGTGTTAAATGTGAAAAGCAATGTGAAAATTCTATTCAATATTTTGGGGACTTCTCTGACCAGGGTCAAACAGACAGACAGAGGACCAGGAGTCACAGATAATGAAGTAACAAGCGTCATGAAGAGTAAAAGAACTAAACTCATAAAAAAAAAAAAATCACACACCATTAATCCTACAGGGCAGTCTGATCACCCTGGGGGTGTCCAGCATCAGATCCCGCATCATCTCAGAATCTGTCCCGGAGCTGGCGCTGCCCCAACTTTGTCTTCTTTTCCTGGTTCTTCATCCTAATTCATCACCTGACCCAGGCGCAAGATCGTGTGACGTGGGATGAAAAAAACATTTAAAGATGAGAAGGAGTGCCCAAGAGATGTCTGACATAGGTGTTGCACCAAAAAAAAAAAAAACAGAACTTGTTACTCTTTTATGTCAAGTGAAAATTCTGAGTTTGGGTACGCTTTAAGTCCAAAATACAGGGCCAGACATGGGTAATCTGTCCACCAGACAAGGTATCCAAGGGAAAAGGCAGAAGTCGGGGGTCAAACGCAAGAGGTTGGTTTAAGCAGCATACAGTCCAAAACAGTCCATGGATTAAATTAGTTATTGGTGATCCGGATCCTGGCCATTATTTGCTGTCATGCTCAGCACCCAAGGCAATATCTTCATTCATTTACAATGATCATTTTATAGTCTTGGGTAGCTTTGTGATATGTTCTTATACCTAAAATTTCCTTATTTGATACTCGATCGTTACCCATTTGATTTATGTTAACTTCAGACAGCCCACTGGATTGTAGTAATACTTTATTTGATCAACCTGTACATTTAAATGGATGTCGTTCTTCATATCTTCCAAAACTTGTTTTATATGTATAGCTTTTTTTTAGAAGTATGTGTTGATGTATCTTAACTACAATGTTGATAGCCTTAATTTTCTAGTACTGGATCATTTAGAATCCAATCCTAAAGGTGGCAAATTAGATAACCATCTGCTGAAATGTGGGACAAGATAGATTTACAAGCTGAATGCCACAGAATTTGTATTATATAAATTAATGTCTATAAAATAAGTATTTGGTTAAAGATGTAGGGCTAGATATTGTATATATATGTCTATAACCTCTCAAAGATATAACACAAACAAGTAGAGAGATTTGAATTTTTATGTATTATTGTAATAAATGTAAAATGTAATGCATTGTGTTTCATAAAGGTTCAAATTGCCTAATCATGGAAAAATACTTCAGTATACACAATGTATACAATACAAATTAAGTAGCATTTCCAGAATGCTTTTCCTCCTCCTCCCATGCATGTCCACAAAGCATAGTAGGTTGCCGTGATGCTGCATGGGTTGGCTACACCTTCAACCGAGGCATCGGGGAGGCATGACAGGAAAGACTCTTCAGAAAAATTAGGAGAATCCGATGGAGATCAGAATAATCCTATTTTGTGACAAAACTTTCTTTCTAGGGGGGAGGTGAGAGTTGAGCAGTTTTTTCAGATACGTAAAGAATATCACAACTATCCAAAGGGAAGGTGAAGAAGGGAACTATTAAACCCCCCTAGCGTTCTACTTCTGTCATTTTCATGTAAAAAGCGTTACACTTTTTAGCATGGAAATGTATTTTACATTGTAGACTTAAAATTCTTAGGCATAACTCACCGAAATATGTGCAATATTTAATACATTTAATAATAAACTTTAAATAAAAAAAACACAAAAATTTAAAACTCACAAAAAAAAAAATAGCAAAACATTTAATATAACTGTATATTAGCATGTATATATATAAATATAATATAAATATTTATTTGTATTGGACTCAATACAGTTATTTTGTATTGAATCCAATAGAAAAGTATTTGAATTTCCATCTGCGCCTCCTGCACAAACCGACGCATGCACCTACGGTCACGGGGAAACCTCAGAGAACATCTCTGCACACACCGGGAAAAGATCAAAGAAGGAGGATGCCACCAGAGGACTTGCAGGGACGAGAAGGATGCCTGGGGATACCAAAGAAACAAGGTAAGTGTGTTTTTATTGTATTTTTGAGTGTGACTCGGAATTACTACTTTTTGCATGGAAAATCTACCCCGAATCACATTCGGGAAAACCGCTTGGGGGGGTTAATGAAGAGGATAGATGTAAATACATTAAAAGTTAGAGGAAATTTGATAAGAAGACAAATTGTCCGTCTCAACAGTTTGGCTTTCAACCAGTATTGGCTTCATCATAGACTAGAAGTTGAATCCATTACTGATTAGGAAAGTACTGCATGTGGATGTAATTTTATTTCTCACATGGTGAGTTTTGTGTATTTTCACTGGTTAATATGTAACTAAAGTGGTGGTTTAGGTTAGAAGATAAATGAAAAAGATAAGTATGGATATTGAGAGGACAACAATTAAGATATGGTAAATGCACAAGGTGTTGGATGGTAACACAGATTTTGGTTACTCAATGCACATGCCAAAGAAATTATTCGAAAGATTCACTGGGATGAGAGAATTAAGTAGAGATAAGTTGTATACAGTTATTAACATTAATTAACAGGAATCGTGTAAGTGAGATGATGTAGTAAAGCAAAATACAAAAACAATTGCTTTGTTGAAATATATTTATTCGGAAGGAGATATAAGATTTTAAAGGCGGCTCCTCCGATCAGGCATCGTATGTGTTTAGATAGAAGCCTATGTGGAGTAGTTAACTATTGCCTAATTAGTTTTAAAATCTGCTTATTTCTTAGCTCATATAGATGTCTTAAACAAACATTTTTCTGGGGCTAAGTGAAAGATGTGTGCCATTAGAAAGAATTTTTAGGGGAACAATGACATTTAATGCAAACTCCCCAGTGTAAAAACTGCCGGGGATAAGAGATCATTTCAGTTAATTACTTCTGCGGGAATACACCAGCACCTGGAATTTGGTTAATAAATCAATCGAAGGTCACCGATTTTGCATCTCATATGCAAATGTGCGAGAGAATGTCCGATTTTGCTTGATGAATCAGCCTCAAAAAACTGCATATATATATTGTGTTAAGTATTCCCAAAATGATTGCAATCACAGTACAAGGTTCATAAACACATTTATTAGTTAAAAAAACAGAAGCAATGTTGGTTCCTGATGCGTTTAGCTATTCATCTTTTTCTATAGACTGCAAGCAACAGATGTGAAGAATGATAGAATACAAAAAATAAAAAATTGGAAATAGTGCCATAAGAATTTTAGAAGTTAGGAATGTTACGCAGCGCAGATGTTACAAGGTATCAGTCTTCATCCCCTGTTGAATGTCTTTTAAGAGAAGGTTGTGAAGGCACCTAGGCTTCTTCATACATCAGGACATCAGGGTATCAATCCTCACGTTCTATTGAATCTCTTTCACGTGAAGATTGTGAAAGCACCTAAAATTCTTCATACAGCAGGACACCAAGTTGAAGATAAAATGAAGGGAACTTTTATGCCAGTAACTTCAGCAGATGCATAATGTACCTAAAGACCAGGAGATCATCAGGTCATCTTCTGAACCTACATTGGAATGAGGTTTGGATCCCCTACAAAGTCCATCTAAAATTCCTTGTCTTTTTGCCCTATCCAAGTTAACACGGTTCTACACCTCTAGGTTGTTCCAATGTCCTCCGCTGAAGAAACTTAATAGCGAAACACAATGAGTACTGAGATTGCATTTCTTTTGCTGATTCTAACATAAATGTGTTCAGGAATTTTGTGCTTTACTTGCAATCCTGTTTTGAATATTTAGGACATGATAAATATGTACTTTGCTAACACTTTGTAATCACTGTCTTTTAATAAATTGTTAATTTCTTTTGAAACTAGCCATTGAACCCTCTTAAGTTGTCTGATAACATACTAGCACTAATGGGTACCAACACCCTTTCTATTAGAACTTTCTCCAAGCAGAGTGATCTTGGTGACAATGGCCTACCAAGCTTGGACTTCCTTGGCACCCTAGTTGAAATATCAAACTAAGATTTTAGTCTAAAGAATTCTATTAACTTCAGTTTAAAGTTAATTGGTGGGGTTACCTGTGATCATTCTTCTAAAACTATTAATAGTGGTTACATAATCTGAGCAAAGAGCGGGACCATGGAAAGAATCTTCCAGAATCACCTATTACAGCTTGCAGTAAAGCACATGAGTGGTTGTGTACAGGACCAGCCAGTCAGCCAAGGAGTAACTGATCATTATTGCAAAAAGTTGCCACACTGAGACTTATCCCACATGTCTAGAAGGAAAATACAGATACAAAATAATGCTGTTTGTATTTATTTATCAGCAAAAGGTGCATGGGAAAGTGTCTTGGTGTGGTAGCCACCCTTAGCAAGTACATTTTATACTTTGAAAAATTGCACAAAAGTAGTGGGGGGATTTACTAGCTATACAATTCAAAAGCATTTTTATTAGAACAAATATTTCAAATATGACATAAACATATACTTTGATCTTCAGAAAACAATGTTGTTGCATATAGCAAGCTTGTTGGGCAAGGGAGAGTGTTACACCAGAGATATTTAAAATATCAAACATTATGGTGGTTGAAGATGTGTGTAGACAAAACTGATAACGCTTCACAGAACAGGGTTTGCTTCAACAGATTGGGATGGTGACAACAGTCATACAATTGTAACCAATTTCAGAATCTGAAATTTATCAAGCTATACCAGAAGATATTGCACCAGGTAATTAGATATAGGTTAGTATACAAATGGCAAGAACAAAAGACAACACAATTATAATATACTTACAGTTCTGATGTCACTCTCAATATATAGACAATATTATCTCATCCTGTGGAACGGCTTTATCATAAAAATTTGGTAATTTGGCAATTACAAGGCAGTTTTTGTAAGATGATAAGGGCAACTTTAGAGTCTCTCTGCTCCCAGTCACCAATTTTCCCGGTATTGCGTTTAGCCTGACCTGTTACTGGTGTGATTATCTGTTGCATTACATGTTAATAACTCTCCCTGTTTCCTGAACCAGTAATTGTTTGCTGTCTGGACTGCTTGTGACCCCAACTCTGCTTTGTCTTATTATGTATTACCCTTGGCTCTGCTGAACTCCCCCATATTGCATTATCTGTTCATCACCTGATTACTGATCCTGGACTGTCTGACCTTCCATTGTGTCTCCTGTCCTGATCTTGTGGTCTCCTGGTACTCAGTACTTCCTAGATGCCATCCTTTGCAAACAAATGTCCTGGGGGCAATCGCGAGCTGGGACAACACAATTTGCCTCCCCAAGCCTGAGGGGGGCCTTGTTACAGGAGGAAAGTTCAAAGTTAGATTTATAAATTGGCATCTAGTGAGCGCTGGATCAGGGTCTTACAAAGGTGTTATCACTGTTCAAAACGGTTTGAAGACAAAGAGACTAAAAGAACACAGGCCTCAGAACCTAAAGACTGAGGAGATATTTAAAAATTTATTGCATTCCAGCAAACATTCCAGAGGTTTCCACACCCATAGACCACTAACGTTTGCAGAACATTTAGCATTACAGTTTAGATACTGGTTTGTCATGTACTGAGACTCTGTTCTGCTACATGCTTGTGTTTACTCCCAGTATATGTGACCCCCAGCTTACTTATTGGAAAAGAAGAATTGGGGGTAAAGTAGAGGGATAGTATGAGAGGTGGAGCTGCTCTATTGTAAATTGAGAGAAGACTAAAAATGATAGTTAGGAGAGCGTTGCAGTATGGGGAGGGTGTGGGCAGAAGGAGAGAATAGTAAAGGAAAGGAAAAGAGAGAAGAAAAGAGAAAACATTTTGCACTGATGATGGGAAGGGGGCATTTTAAATAAACACAGGGCTATGCAACACACACCTTCCATTGTTACTTGGGTTCAATTCATATGCCTTCACCACAAGACAGAAGGGTAAAGCTCTGTTCCCAAAGCAGCCCTACCAACTTCTCCATTCACAAGACAAGGTTGGAGCTGCAACATCTTAAGTCCATCTCATAGTAAAGTAGGTGAGGTCTCTAATAAAACTAAGATGGAACAAGCATAACACTGTGGAGTATTTGGAAGGGTTGAGTCATAGCTGAGTCAGAAGAGGAATCAAATCATGCCAGGGCAGAGATAATGAACAAAAATGAGGTGGTGGTAGCAGGACAGGGAGAGGAATTTGGTGTTGGCACATGAGCAAAGTTTAGGATTAGGAGGGTTTATTAAATTTCCTCAATGCAGGGACATATTCTCAACAAATTAAATCAACCAAACGAACAGTAAACCTAAAAGGGAAAAAGCATTGCACTGCAGAGTGTTAAGGGAAGCCAGAACAGAGATGAGGACTGAGGGTGAAGTGATGATGGTACCAGGGATAGTTGGGGCTTGGTCCCACACCTTGGGCAGAAGATGCCCAAACCCAGATGTAATGAATACATTATTGTCTAAGCAACTAGCTGGCATTTGGGAAGGTGGAAAAGTGATTAATGGAAGGAGAACTAAAACTAACCCATCAAAAACCCTAGGTTATTTTATTAACAAACAAAAACAAAACAAGAAGAAGAATAAAGTGCACTGCTGACTCATTTTGCCTCTTATCCCTTTTCTTATGTCCCCCCTATATTTCTCCTTTTCTTTTCTCTTAATCTATACATTAACACATTTCCTAATACAAGATCCAGTGGTCCTTCATTCAAACCAAGGCAACCATTAAAGAGCACATTCTACAATACATATTTGTAGAGAATCTAAAATGTAGTCATAAGCCCAAAAATGTTTATACATTTAAGATGTGTTAGCTGAAAGGAAAGGAAAGAAAGTTTAGTAAGATGTTAAAAAAAATAGCTGCAAAAAAGTGTTCATTAATGGTAACATGGAGTAATATTTAACCTTGTAGAAAAAAGTCCATGCTACAATTGGGAGGGGGGCGGGAATACAAGAGAGATGATCACCACAGAAGAAGTTTGGAGATAAATTAAAGTTATTAGAGAAGTCACAGAAGGAAATGAAAGACTAGAGAGCACCTGACCTGTTTGACACTTTGACTTTGGTACACATCTATCTAAGGGAATTGTTGACGTTTGCTTTAAATAAAAAGTTGGAGTGTTTCAAAGTTTCTTGATTTGTAAATTATTTAATAGATGATACATTATTAGGTTAAAGTAGCCTGATTTTAAACTTATGATTGTAAGCAAATTTTACAATGTTATTGATATCTTTATTCCTCAAGCTGTATATGAAAGGATTTAAAAAAGGAGTGAAAATTGTGTAAAACATTGACATCATCTTACTGATTATCCGTGATTGCCCTTCCTTTGGTATCAGATACGCAGCAATTAAAGTTCCATAAAATA
>NC_092859.1:2836889-2853518 GCF_032062135.1 Pyxicephalus adspersus
GGTGGCATTGTTTCTTTGTGTGGTCTTTGTGACATGAGAGAAAAATAACCAATGTATAATTAATGTAAAATAATGGGATGAAAAATGTTACTTTGACAATGAACAATAAGTTAACCTGTGTTATCTTTAAATACCTAACCACATTTAAGAATTACCCTGAAAGTAAGCCCTATTGGCTTCTTCGGAGGGTGCGGCCACGTGGTAAACTGTAGGATGCCAAGAGAGAGAGCAGGAGATTTTCAAAGCACTGGAGCAATGGGTGAACAAATCGTAGGGTTAATTAACCAACGGTACTCTGGTGTGACACTACAACTAATAGGAGGTTGGTGGATTCTCTTTTCAAAGGGTCCTTGCTAGTATTTCATTCATTAGCAGCAATGTATATTTATTGATTTCTTTTTTTTTTGCATTTGTTTAGATTAATATTGGTTACTGATTGTAACAAACTTCGGAAGTTGTGTTTCTGTGTCTGCATGTTACTCTATCATATCATATGTTAATTGTCAGTGCACTTGCTTGTTATGTTGCACTTGTTTGTTTTTGAAGCTGTATTTTTTTTTCATTAATTATTTTTGTCCATTCTTATTCATGTCCATTCTTCTATGGTAGAGGTATCTTTCTATAGCATTGTAATATTGGTTACAGGATTTGTAATTTGTACCGTAGTACTCCAATACTTCAACTGATGTTTTGACATATTAAATGTTAGATATTCAAATATATATTCAGACACTTGATTAATAATTGTGAATAATAAAAAAAAAAAGACATCCCCTGATATTAAGCCCTAATACGAAACACAGCATTAGAAACACAGTATGTATCTAAATATATATATATATATACAAAGTTCACAGCCTCATCTTTTGGTAGAAGAGTTTATATCATTACAGAGTTTCTTATAAGTAAGATACAGTTGAAGTATCAGTAAAAAAGAAAAAGGAAGGAACAAGGAACACAACATATTTAAAAGATAAATAAAACAGCTGTACTCCTACATTTACAGAGTTATTTATACAACTTTAGTATTTAGATTTAGTATATACTTACTCTGTTCACAGACTGAAGTTGATTGAAACCCATTTGTTGATACGTTTTAATAAAATGTACTGAAAGTACAAATTTGATTTTTTTTTTTTTAAATTATGGAATAGGAAATAAAATTAATAAATCTAAAACATAGCTTATGTTTAATAAATTCTTATAAGAGATTTTTCCATTAGCGTTTTATAACATTGAAAAACAGCAAATGTAAATGATGTTGGTATTGGAAAATTGTAGTGAGAGAGAATTATGTTTCATATGCATTGTAAGTATAACACACAGCATGCATATTAGATATCAGTGGATGAGCCCAGCTGAAATATAAGCTATTATGTACAGGAATATTTATATATTTCTTTCCCGACTACAGATTCCATCGAGAGTAATCAGGATCTCTCTGGGCTCGTATTTGTGACTTGGATCAAAAATAAACATGATGTTAGGAATCTATTCCTGTCTACAAAATGAAATACTGTAGTAAATATTTGCTCAGGGAAATCAATGTAACATTTTGAAGACATACCTGTGCTAAAGTACATATTAAGTACATATAAAGCCTGCCGCTGCTGTCCTCCGCATCTAAAATGCTACTTCCTTGGCTGTCATGCTGATCTAATCAATAAAAGTGTCCACATCCAGTAATGCAATGTGTGCATTTCCCCTGGTTGTTATCTTTTTTTGGGGGGGGAGTCTGGTATTAATTGTCTAGTCCAGCATTACCACTGGTTGGCCACATGTGGTGTTACTCCACCGATAAGTACTTGAGACCTCAAGGGGACTAACACATTCATAGTAAGATTTACAATGGCCCCTCGGCAATTGCAGTTATCTTTGGAGTCTGTCCTTGGATGGATTGTGCGTGTTTTAAAATATTATCTAGGCTACATAAATTTATGGTAAACGGAATTCTTGTCCTTGTTTTCATGTTATTTTGCAAGGGGGGTGTGATCTCGTGGATGGCTGGCTAGGATGCATCTGAGCAGATCTTCCACTCCAGATCTGCTTTTACTGACTCTCACTGGCACCCTTTGCCTCCAACTCCCTTAGCTATGGGTAGGTGTTGGTTTAGTGAAGCCTCAGAACACACTGGCAGCTCCCGGGATGATGATCTTGGTCAGTTCTTTATCCAGGTGGGCTTATTCAGGAAGCAAGCTGACAGCAGTCCAAGATGTCTGCATCCCCCTCTTCCAACAGCTGCCACCAAACAAAGTTGGAGGAAAGTTTAGTGAACCCATGGTCTCTGGAAGGATTATTTTATGGACCCTTTCAAGGGTTACCAACATATAAAAAACAAAATATTGTTTTAGGTGACACCATTATTGTTTGGAGGAGGGTGAACAAATAGTTGGGGTGCCCAGGTACAGTTTCACCTAGAATGCGAATTAGGCCTTTCTAAATTTTCAGATTTGGGAAACTAAGGGAATAATAACCATACCAGACCTGCTAGATGCACAAGGAATGGTATTGTCCTTCCTGAAGTATGTGGAAATTTTGGTATACCACAAACACATTTTCTGCAATATTGACAAATTCACACTTTTATCAGGGCATCGGTGGCTCCAATGGGAGGTCACTTTCATCACTAGTGGCAAACAAAGTAAATCTATCATGGATTGATGGGGCTTAAACAGCAATGACTACCCCAGGGATACTCCTCCAGGGCCCTCTGATATGCAAATGGTTAGATCTTATTGAGTGCTCACAAGAAGCAACCTGGGAATACATTAAAGAAGGATGTCACTAAAAATGGTTACTAGCAAAAGATGGCGGAAATACAATTTAAATAATACACAGAGCCCCCAGTATACAGATAGATTTACGGCTTACCCCAAGTTTTCAAAACTACGCCCTAACATATTTTATCTACTATGGTTATATACTACCATCCACAAATTCTGGAGGTAGGCATTGTGCTGAATAGCAACAGTATCTGAGTACCAACGTAATCTTTGCCCCATCATTTTTCTCCTACATAAGGTGGAATCATGTGAATATACAGACTTACCCCTAATCAACAACAATCACTGCTGAGTAGATGGGAAGTTTTCTGTCTGTTGGTGACCAAAAAGGCAAATCTATAAATAAAATAAAGTGCTACACTAAATGTTTCTTTAGAACATGGTCAAGACTTTTATTCACTAGAACTATTAAAGGAACTGATGTGTCTGTTCCAACATACCACTTGGAATGACACTGATAAATTGAAGGGTACCCTGGGTCTGTTATTTGTGGTGTGATATGGGATGGCCAGTAGTATATTAAACCAGGCCACAATAGTGTGTCAGATTGTATAAAAAAAAAAATAAATTGGTTTTTTGAATATTTGTTATTCGATTTCTCAAGGCTTGAATGGCTAATAAGTGTATGATATCTGATTTTTGAATGAAGACGTATGCATACTACCTATATATGATTGTATACTTTTCTTTTGATTCCTGTGTAAAGATATGCTAAAACAAAAATATGTTTACCATTTCTCCACCATGCCTGGTGGTACTGTCTAGAAGACTTAACCTCCACATACAGATGAAAGGATAAAAGGATGCTGGGACAGAGGTGAGGATCAGGACTGATATGGTGGTACCAGGGCAGAAAAGGAAATTTGGGCTGGTCCATCAATTTGGCGAGTGGGTAATGCAGAAACGGGTATGATATGATACCCCAAATATAATCATTTTAAGGGTTTAGCATATGGGGGGATAGGGAAACAATCTCAAAAGAAAACTACTGTGTACTTCCTATTAAGGATGAGTGAGAAGGATTCTGACAGCCTCTCAAAAATTTCCTCGAACTTCGGCTTGGTCCGCAAAAATTTGGCCAGCCGATTTTGCAAATTCCATTAAAGTCAATGGGCCGACTTTAAACATTATTAGCAAAGCCCTTATACATGTTAGAACCACCAAATTTGCATTGTGGTTTTCCACAAAATGGCAGGTAAAGTGACAGCATGCAAATAGGATTTGTGCGTTATGGACTTGGTACAGAAGGCAGCATAAACATTAGGACATTGGGATAGGGTGTCACTACGTGTGAACTCAACCCACTACCAGCAGTCTCTGCCGTCAAAACAGTAGGAGACCACATTGCTAGCTGGCATTATGACCTGGATGACGTGTTAGTAATGCCACCCATAAAGTTGTGGAGAAGTAGTGCAGAGACATTATGCAAAAGGATGGAGCATCAGAGATAGAGCGTGGGTTAGCAGGAGCAGTAGCAGTGACCGTCCTCTGGCAGGCTGTCTCCAGGGAGACCGCATTGGTAATAGTCATGGAGAGCAAGGTATAGTGCATCATCAATTCCACCCAGAATTGTGTATTACAATTTTAGTGAATGGAGTACAGACAGCCGGCAGCAGAAGGAGGTGGTGGGCACCAAAACGGAGCGTGGACAGCATTGGTAACTGGCATCTAGAGCTGGGTATAGTGCATCTTCAGTGCCACCCAGCACTGTGTAATACAATTTTAGTGAATGGAGTACTAACAAAAGGCGGCAACGACAGCAGCAGCAGGTGAAGGCGGTGGGCCCTGAGACGGAGCATGGACCGCATTGTTAAGAGGAATCTAGAGCTGGGTGTAGTGCATCGTCAATGCCATATAGAAGTGTGTAATACAATTTTAGTGAATAGAGTACTGACAGGTGGCAGCAGGAGGAGGCGGTGAGCCCTAAGAAAGAGTGTGGACCGTATGTCCATGACTCTTACCAATGCGGTCTACCTGGCGATAGCTGACCAGAGGCCACACACTGCTACTGCTCTCGCTGACCCATGTTCCGTCTCTGGTCCTCCATCCTTTTGCCTAATGTCACCGCGCTACTTGTCCACAACTTTATAGGTGTCATTCCTAACACACGTCATCCAGGTCATGATGCCAGCTATCATATTATTATTAATAAACAGGATTTGTATAGTGTAAACAAATTATGCATCTGTGTATTCCATAGAGACTGTTGCTAGTGGGTTGAGTTCACCCTTTCTGAATGTCCTATTGTTTATGCTGCCTACTGGATGCTGTCCATCATGCAAAAGTCCTATTTGCCTGCTGTCACTTTGCCTGCCATTTGCTAATAAGCACAAAGTCTTTTGGAACTTTAGCATTTTTTTTTCTTGTTTCCACTGTTCTTTTACACTTGACTCCATTGACTTTATTGGAATTCACGAAATAGATTCGCCGAAATTTCGCGAACCCACCGGAAATTCGAGGAAATATTTGCAAAACTGTTAGAGGCTTAATCACTCATCCCTACTCCGCACACATCTTAGATCTGTTTGACAACTTGTACTGCTGCCTTTAAAAGTTTGCTGCTGCTGTCCTACAGTAGAGGACTCCCGGGGGGTATGCCCCTTGCCAGATGCGGCAGGTCGCCCAACCCCACGCCTTCCCCTGAGTCTACCTCTCATCTTTTACTTTTTCGGTAAAGAAGCACCTGTACTAAACATGGCACTACAAGTAGCAGCAACCACAATTGTACCTTCAGTGCATGTACAGTCAGTGAAAGGTACCTAAGAGTATAATACACACAATATAACTTGCACTAAATGTGCTGACTGTTGACAATTTCACAAAACTGACTAGCTAGTAGTTCATGTAAAAGAAAATATGTCTGCCTTAACTATGTACACAATATCATATACTAAACAGTAGTACAGGATATAGGCCCTATAAAACACAGAACTATGCAGCGAACAATGAACTAAGAGGCTCCTACACTGTCCCTGTCACACTACACGTCTCTCCCTGCGCCTATCCTATACACAGAACAGAGGATGGAGATATATATGCTTGTGCTCAGATCTCTCCTGATTGGCTGCTGGGCCTTGCTGTGCATCCTACGAGCAAATGATTTGCTCCCAGACTCAATTCCCAGCCTCAATTTCTGGGTGGTATGGCCCCCTGCTTTTTCCCTCCTTCGTTCGGCAAGAACACGACCCCATGGCGAATCACAAGACCGTTCTCACTTATATGAATTAATAACTTGAATGTACTGTTTATTTAAATTTCTTTTGTTCAACCAAAAGATTTATTCACTCTATGACATAAAATTAATCGGGTAAGCAATTAAGGTAAAAATGTACTCCTATAGTTTTTCCTGGAGTGTTCAGTGTTAGGACAATACTGCCGGATGCTCCAACAATAGTCAGCCATTATATGTACATCCCATCTACCCTGATACTGTCCTTCCAAAACCTTCAAATCTTGGTGGAATCGTTCACCTTTCTTATCACTGACTGCACCAAGGTTTTTCGGGCAGTTAGAAAGATGGCTATGCAGAAAAGACACTTTGACGCATTTTGTAGCTCTCCAAGAGTTTCTGGACAATTTCTGTGTAATTATTTGCTCGTGTGTTTCCAAGAAAGTCCTCGACAATGGCTTTGAATGATAACCAAGCATTCTTTTTGACTTCTGACATCGTCCTGATGAAATGTTCATCTTTGATCAGCTGCCGAATCTGTGGACCATCAAACACACCGGCCTTAATTTTTTCAAATGACTGGCTAGGAAATGCCAACATGAGGTACTTGAAAGGTCTCAGTTGGCAAAGCTTTAATGAACTGCTTCATCAGACCCATCATTTCATGTGCAGAGGCGGGAATATGATATTCTTTCTATTAACAAGTGGCTCATGTAGAATGTTTGGATCATCTGGTTTTAGGGCAGATCTTGGAGTCCAATTCCTTTCCACCCAGTGCCTCTCATGAGCTCTGCTGTCCCACGTGCACAGATAACAGGGATACTTGGTGTATTCGTGTTTCTGACCAAGAAGGAAGCATACCATTTTAAGGTCACCACAGATGACCCATTTGTGTTGGTGATATTGCAACAACTCAATGACTCTCTTTATGTCTGCATATTCTTCACAAGGAGAAACTGAATGGCCGATTGGGTCTGATGCTAATATATTGTGATTGTGAAGGAGGACACACTTTAAGCTCCGCTTTGAGCTATTGATGAATAGTTGCCATTCAGTTGAGTTATAGATTGGAATTCCCAATTTCTCTAGTAAACCAGGTATGTTAGGCCAATGCACAAGGCCACATTCAGTTCTAAAGCACTGCAAAAATGCAATTTTTCTGGTTCGAAAGTACGATACCTTTGTTCCTTTTTCAACTAAGTTTTTCTCACGCAGTCTTGATGCTAGGAGTTCTGAAGCCTTCTTCGATAGTCCCTAATCACATGCCAAATCACTCAACTCATGGTGATAAAATTCCTTATAAACAGAATCCTCTTCAATTTTAAACTCTTCATTATTGTTGTCACCTAGTTCATCACCATAATCATGTTCTTCAGGAGAGGGTAGTGTAACGAAAACCAGCACTGGGATTTCATCTGAATGAGCCACTGGGCGTATGGCCGATGGTAGACTTTGTATACTCTTTATTACATTTATTTTTCCTGTTATATCCTGAAGTTTTCACTATACAAAAGTAACAGTCACTGAAATGATCTCCTGGCTCTCTCCAAACCATAGGAATACCAAATGGCATCTTATCACGTGTTCCCTTTGTCCACATCCGTAAACCCTCCACACACTGTTTGCACACCTTATGAGGGGCCCAAGACTTATCCTGATTACCATATGTGCTGATGTTGGCCCTTTGACTGGAAATGGTGAAACTGCCACAGATATACCAAAATGAATCAGGGTTGTTTAGGCACTTAAAACAAGAAAAAGTAGAAAAATAAATTGTGCTTATTCACTACGTAGAGCAGTGCACATCCTCTGACCACACTGTCTTGTGTGTAAATAAATAGCTTATACAAATCTATGCTACAGTAATCACAATATTATAGGAGGTGGAGAAAAAACCTGACATGATGGAAAAAACTAACTGCACTTTCAGAATCAGCATACCTATTTTAGTGTAAATAAGCCTAAAAATTTAAGTCAACAAACAATTTGTTTAAAATTGTTCCCCAGTGTTACAGGCCTACAATGTAAAATAAATTTCCCTGCACAAAAATGTACTACTTTTGGCATAAAAATACTGTTAAATTAGACTGCCAGGCAGGTTAAAAGCATTCTGAAATTTTGAAACTCATAAAATAGCAGCAGCATGGAGACCGAAGGATTGGATAAAGAAATACAGAACAAGCTTAGCTTAACTTAAAGGACCTACTGTATATCTTCTCTGATTACTTGTCTTTTCTGGTAAGTAATCATTCTGCTTATAGGTAAATAACTATCATATGCAGGTTACCAAAGCAATTTTAGCTTTAAAAGTCAAAAAACATACTTGGGAGAAGATTTCAGTAAGGGTAATGGGTGGGAGTGGGGCGTAAAAGGCATTTGGAGAAGCTGATTATTCTTATGGCCTGTCAATGTTGACCCAAGTTAAAACGTTGATATATCCAGAACATGCCACTACTTACTATGGAAAAAGGAAAACACTGAGCTGACACTGCCAGTCAGTCATTTTAGAGAGATTTTCACTCTTCATGCTTATTGTTAAATAAAACAAAAGTCAGACTCTAATAGGGGAAGACATCGGACCTGATTCTTTAAAGCACTGCAAGACTGGAGAAGAGAGCTTGGGAGAACCTGGATCATCCAGCAAACCCAAAATTTTATATAAATCATTTGATATCAGTTGGCAAACATTTTTTATCCTGGCCCAGATCCATTCTCGGTTTGCTTCTATACCTAGGTTCTCCCATGATTGTCTATCTTATCTAGTCTTTAATAAGTCAAGCCCATGTGGGTAATTTTTTTCTGCCCGAATTTAGGTTTTAGTCTTCCACCTCATCTAAAATCCATATATTCAAATGTAAACTTGCTATCCTTCTTGATAGAAACGCACGTTCCCCTTAACAAATAATTTAGTTAACCGCCGGATGAAATGTGTTCCTAGGATTTATAAGATAAATATTGCATTAGTAGAGACCCCTCTGGAAATAGTAAACTCATTACTTCAGTTTAACTATATGAAGAGTGAATCTGAAAGGAAGCAAGTGTGACAAGAGAAATTCAATAGTATATTGGCAGATTGAATATTTTGAAAAACATATCCAGATACAATACAACCCTCTGGGTCTACGTGTACAGATGTTAGACACGTTGATGATGATATCCTTTATTTACAGAACCAAGGCTGGGCTATGGGTACGTCTTGTGCCCCTAGCTACACCAACCTCTATTTAGGAGGTTGGGAGAGGGACATCTTTTCCGATGACACCTTATCTATATATCTGGACCACATTGCACTTTGGTGCAGATATACAGATGGATTGTTCTTCATTTGGACTGGTTCCCTGGATTTGTTTATAGAATTTTTCATGAGACTTTAAACTAAGGAGTATAACCTTAGGTTTATTATGGATTACAACCATACAGGTATACCCTTTCTTGACATCTTTATTCACAAAAGTGAAGATGATACTCTTGCATCATCCCTGGGTCAATAACTTAAATAAATACACTCCTGCAAAGGCAAGACCAGATCTAGCACTTACTATATAATCTATTATTCCGTAACATTTGTTACTTTAACAGCAAAGTCACTGAACTAATAAGGACTAGAGTTGAACTGTTAGGAAAAGAGTTACTAGGGGAATTTATTTTATGATTTTTTTTTTCTTTTAAGAAACGAACATAAAATATGTCAATGGAATATTTAGCTTTTGTTATCAGGATACCTACCAATCCCGGTTTCCCCTTCAGTTGCCAGGAATAATAAATTTCCCTGTGGCAGCATGGGTGATATGTCATCCTGTACCAGCCAATCAAGATGGATGAAGATAACATCTAGGAAGAAGAGACAGATAGTGGTGTCCTGCAACTGAACTAGGAACAGGTGAGTATAATGAAGTTTTGTTCTGCTTTAAGCCTTGTCGTTTTCCTATGGTACATCAAAAGGTACAGGCCAATGTTACAATGTTTTTATAAGGTTGTACATGATGTTTCATGAAAGTATTAAATTGAATTACTGATTTAAATTAGATATAGTAAAATTATCCTTCAATTATATAAAATTTTAAAAAATTTCCTTTAAATTCTCAGACTATAAATAAAATGACTTAGAAAGGGAGTAGAAATTGTGTTTCTACTTTCTTCTTACTGATTATTTGTGATTGTCCTTGCTTTGGTATACGATATGCAGCAATTAAAGTTCCATAAAATATAAAGACAACTGTGAAATGGGATTTACGGGTGGAAAAGCATTTCAGTCTTCCTGAAAAGGAGGGGATCTTTACCAGGGTTAGAACAATACCAATATATGAAACCACAATCACAAGGAATGGGATGATCAGTGCAGGAAACAATACAATTTCTTCTATTTGAATAGAAGATGTATCTGAACAAGACTGTTCCATCAGAGGATTTAAATCACAATAAAAAAGGTCAATATCATTTGGTCCACAGAATTCTAGTTGGCATATGCTAAGTGTTGAAATGAGTGCCATGGAACAACTCAACAGCCAGGATGTAAGAACTATTTCACAAAAAGCCCATGGTTTATATTAGAGACATAATGGAGAGGAGAGCGGATTGCTAGATAGCGGTCATAGAACATCACTGTCAGAAGGTAACATTCAAATGTTTCTATTGAACCAAAGATATAATACTGACTGATACAGCCAGGAAAGGATATGGAGGTCCGCTCATGTAGAATAATATTTAACATGTTAGGAACTATATCAGTGATCAGCAAGATGTCAGATATGGAGAGTTGGGGGAGGAAGAAGTACATGGGGGAGTGGAGGGTCTTACTGTAATATATCAGCATGATGATCATGAAGTTTCCACATATTGTCCCAATGTATATTATAAGGACCAAGATGAAGAGCAGCACTATATATATTATATACAGCCATGCTGGTGAATCCTAAAAAGAAGAATGAGGTGACATCGCCTTTATGTGTGGTCTTTGTGAGAAGAAGAGAAAAATTTATTAACATTATGTGTACACATCAATCTCATGAAAACTTTTCATAGTTACATAGTAGGTTAGGTTGAAAAAAGACATAAGTCCAATCACGCAAATTTGTGAAGCGTTCCATATTTTTAAATCTTTCTGTCCACCCCTGACCTGTCTCCCTCAGTCCTGGATAAGGTCTCATGCTGCCTGTCATGGATGTCTGACCGATTCCTGAAACTCAACCTGGATAAAACAGAACTCATCATCATCCCCCCCTCAAATTCCAAATCCCCCCCTGACATATATCTAACTGTTAACAACACTGCCCTCCCCTCAGGCACATTGTCTTGGTGTCACCTTTGACTCGGCCCTCTCATTTACCCCCCATATTCAGAACATTTCCAGGTCCGGTCACTTTCACCTACGCAACATCTCCAAAATCCGCCCCTACCTGTCCCCTGAGACCACCAAACTCCTTGTACACGCTCTTATCATCTCTCGTCTGGACTACTGTAACCTCCTCCTCTCTGGTATTCCACTAACCCGACTCTCTCCTCTACAATCTATTATGAATGCTGCAGCCAGACTCATCCATCCTTCCCTCTGCTCCTCTTCCGCTACATCTCTTTGTAGTTCTGTCCATTGGCTTCCATTTCACCTTAGAATCAAATTTAAGCTCCTGTGCTTTGCCTTCAAATCCCTACACAGTTATTGTCCCACTTACATCTCTGACCTGGTAAAAAAAAACTCCCCCAGTCGCTCTCTCCGCTCCTCCAATCACCTACTAATGACTTCCTCACTCATAACCTCATCACACGCACGGATACAAGACTTTTCTAGAGCTGCCCCGACTCTCTGGAATGGTCTCCTCATCCTATTCGGCTTGCTTCTACTTTCTGCTCATTTAAAAGAGCGCTCAAAACCCATTTTTTCAAACTTGCCTACCCCATTTCTTCTGTCTTTTGAAACCATCACTACTTCCCACCACTACATATCTCCCATCATATTGTGTGTGAAATTCCCCCACCTACTAGATTGTAAGCTCTTCGGGGCAGGGTCCTCTCCTCCTGTATCACTGTCTGTATTAGTCTGTCATTTGCAATCCCTATTTAATGTACAGCGCTGCGTAATATGTTGGCACTATATAAATCCTGTTTATTAATAATAATAATATTAATAATAAAAGTTCAACCACTAGGAAAATAAACGTATCCCAGATATAAAACCCTATAAGACATTAATCTAGAGGAAGGCAAAAAAAACTCAGGTACAATTTTCATCAATAGAGGAAAAAAAATCCTTCCTGATTCCATGAGGCAATCGGATGTTCCCTGGATCAACAGTCACTGTTATTTTTACTTTAAATCCTTAATCCTCAGTTATATTCTGTGCTTCTTAAAGCAATCTATAGAACTTGCTGAAACTACTTCCTAAGGGAGCCGATTCTACATTTTCACAGACCTTACAGTGAAGAATCCCTTCCTTATCCAGGGCTTAATTTTTTTTTCCTCCAGACAGAAAGAGTGCCCCCTTTTTCTTTTTGTATTTCAATATTTTTAATAAAGTTTTCATTGAGAAAAAACAAATCAATTACAGTCTTATCATTGGAAGAAATAACTGACACAACATCTAGGTATTGTCATCAGAGCATTGAACACTGTCAGCTTTGCCCAAAAGTCTGCTTTCCCTTTCATTTATACAGTAAATATTTTGCATATTGAAAAGCAGTACATGTAAACCGGGAATGAAAATGTTAACATCAGTAATCATAAGTATAACAGTGCTGAAACCAAATTCGTGTCCTAAGCATAAGAAATAACAAACAAAGCATGTAATACTAATGGAGGGAGCATAAGACAAAGGAGACATTAGACAAACAAACAAGAAGAGATGGGAGAGGAAGAGGGGGAAAGAGGAAGTGCAATTCAGGATTCTAGTCGGTTTTCCAGGCCTAAAATCTATGTCACACAGCGTGCTAGCTATAAACCGGTGAAAAAAATCCACGGTTCCCAAATATCCTCAAATTTATCCAACGAGTTTTTTAGAGTATGAGTAAGTCTATCATTCACCATAATCCAATTTAATTTGGTGGTGATGGGATTCAAAGGTATCGAGGACGACTTCCATGCCTTAGCCAGTGAAATCCATCCTGCCAGTAAAATTAACCTGACCAATTTCTTTGTGGGTTTAGGCAGTTCCACAGCAATGTTGTTGAACAGGGCCGCCTCCACTGTGCTGTAAATCTCTTGATATAAAATTTTAGATATCAACTTAATCACTTCGTCCCAAAACCTTCTCGCAATCGGACATGACCACCAAATATGTAGCATGGAACCTCTGACATTACAGCCTCGAAAACACTGAGGAGCTGCTGATGGAAACATCTTTGCCAATCTAGCCGGGGTGAGGTACCACCTAAGAGCCACCTTGTAATTAGCCTCCACCACAGCGGAATTCCGAGATATCTTGGAAAGAGAGTATATCATATCCCACCACTCTTCTAATTCCCAGGTGGTGCCCAGTTCAGATTCCCAGTCTACTAGGGCTAAGTATATAACAGTGAATTGACCTCTCGTGGAGTCTATGGAAGAACATGTGCTTTCAAATGGGGAAGATCTCATAGGTCTCGGGGCCTGTCCAATTATCAATTTATATATTAATATATGAGATCAATTGTCTATAGCAAAAATATTCAGTGAAAGGAATTTCAAATGTGCCGGTTAATTGGTCCCATGTGAGGATTGCCCTGATATCTATCAAATCCTTCACCCGTCGAAAGCCTTTAGAGATCCACCAATGAAAGTCAGAGGGCCGTTGGCCCGGCGTGAAGTCTGGATTAGGGAGTGGGTGGCATTTAATTGAGCCCATGGGGCCCTTCCTACGCCACATAAGGGATTCTATAGCGCCCAGAAAATCATCCTGGTTCTCTATCTCAACCTATTGTTGAGATTGTAAGCACATTTTACAATGTCATTGATGTCTTTATTCCTCAAGCTGTATATGAAAGGATTTAAAAAAGGAGTGAAAATTGTGTATAACATTGACATCATCTTACTGAATATTTGTGATTTTCCTTCCTTTGGTATCAGATACGCAGCAATTAAAGTTCCATAAAATAAAAAGACAACTGTGAGATGGGAGCTACAGGTGGAAAAGGATTTCAGTCTTCCTGAAAAGGAGGGGATCTTTACCAGAGTTAGAACAATACAAAGATATGAGCCCACGATCACAATGAAGGGGACTACTACCACAGGAAAGGCCAAAAAGGTTTCTTCGAATTTAACTCTGGATGCATCAGAGCACGAAAGTTCCACAAGTGGATTAAAATCACAATAGAAATGGTCAATAACATTCTGTCCACAGAACTCTAGCTGACATATGCCAAGTGTAGTAATGAATGCCATAGAACAACCTAACAGCCAGGATGAAAGAATTAATTTAATACAAAGCCCATGGTTCATAATGGAGACATAATGGAGAGGAGAACAGATGGCTAGATAGCGGTCATAGGACATCACTGACAGAAGGTAACATTCAAATGTTTCTATTGAACCAAAAATATAAAACTGAATAACACAGCCAGGAAATGATATGGGGGTCCGCTCATGTAGAATAATATTTAACATATTTGGAGCAATATCTGTGATCAGCATAATGTCAGATATGGAGAGTTGGGAGAGGAAGAAGTACATGGGAGAGTGGAGGGTCTTACTGTAATATACCAGCATGATGATCATGACGTTTCCAAATATTGTCACAATGTATATTATAAGGACCAAGGTGAAGAGCAACAGATTGTATGCAGCCATGCTAGAAAATCCCATAAAGATGAATGTGGTGGCATTGTTTCTTTGTGTGGTCTTTGTGACATGAGAGAAAAATAACGTAATGTATAATTATTGTAAAATAATGGGATGAAAAATTTTACTTTGACAATGAACAATAAGTTAACCTGTGTTATCGTTAAATACCTAACCACATTTAAGAATTACCCTGAAAGTAAGCCCTATTGGCTTCTTCGGAGGGTGCGGCCATGTGGTACACGGAAGGATGCCAAGAGAGAGAGTAGGAGATTTTCAAAGCACTGGAGCAATGGGTGAAGAAATCGTAGGGTTAATTAACCTACGGTACTCCGGTGTGACACTACAACTAATAGGAGGTTGGTGGATTCTCTTTTCAAAGGGTCCTTGCTAGTATTTCATTTATTAGCAGCAATGTATATTTATTGATTGATTGATTTTTTTTTGTTTTTTTTCTTTTATCTAGATTAATATTGGTTACTGATTGTTGTCAACAAAGCTTTGGAAGTTGTGTTTCTGTGTCTGCATGTTACTCTATGAGTCATATGTTAATTGTCAGCACATTTTCTTGTTATGTTGCACTTGTTTGCTTTTAAAGCTGTGTTTTTTATTTTCATTAATCATTTTTGTCCATTCTTATTAATGACTTCTTATTCATGTCCATTCTTCTCATGACTTATTCATGACAGGTAACGCGGAAGTATCTTTCTATAGCATTGTAATATTGGTTACAGGTTTTGTAATAGGTTGTTGTACTATAGTACTCCAATACTTCAATTGGCCACATGATGTTTTGACATATTAAATGTTAGATATTCAAATATATATTCAGACACTTGATTAATAATTGTGAATAATAAAAAAAAAAGACATCCCCTGATATTAAGCCCTAATACGAAACACAGCATTAGAAACACAGTATGTATCTAAATAAATTTATATATATAAATATATATATATATATATTTATTTATATATATATATATATATATATATGAATACATATATAGAAGTATATATATATATATATACTTTTTATTTTTTTTAATAAAGTGAACTGAGAATGATCTTTAATTGAAGTTTGGTATGTATTCCCTATACAAAGTTCACAGCCTCTTATCGTTTGGTAGAAGAGTTTATAACATTACAGAGTTTCTTATAAGTAAGATACAGTTAAAGTATCAGCAAAAAAGAAAAAGGAAGGAACACAACATATTTAAAAGATAAATAAAACAGCTGTACTCCTACATTTACAAAGCAGAGTTATTTATACAACTTTAGTAGTTAGATTTAGATTAGATTATAATAGTAATCTAAATCGTATATACTTACTCTGTTCACAGACTGAAGTTGATTGAAACCCATTTGTTGATACATTTTACTAAAATGTACTGAAAGTGCAAATTATATATTTTTTTAAATATGGAATGGGAAATAAAAATAATAAATCTAAAAACATAGCTTATGTTTAATAAATTCTTATAAGAGATTTTTCCATTAGCGTTTTATAACATTGAACAACAGCAAATGTAAATGATGTTGGTATTGGAAAATTGTAATGAGAGAGAATTATGTTTCATATGCATTGTAAGTATAACACACATCATGCATATCAGATATCAGTGGATGAGCCCAGCTGAAATATAAGCTATTATGTATAGGAATATTTATATATTTCTTTCCCGACTACAGATTCCATTGAGAGTAATCAGGATCTCTCCGGGCTCGTACTTGTGACTTGGATCAAAAATAAACATGATGTTAGGAATCTATTCCTGTCTACAAAATGAAATACTGTACTAAATCACATGACAAATCACTCAACTCATGCTGATAAAATCCCTTACAGACAGAATCCTCTTCAATTTTAAACTCTTCATCATTGTTGTCACTTAGTTCATCACCATAATCATGTTCTATAAGAGAGGGTAG
>NC_092859.1:2854943-2877555 GCF_032062135.1 Pyxicephalus adspersus
TCAGAAGGGGAATACCGGTATGAATGGCACATGAGTGATCAGAAGGGGAATAATCTTCCAGAAACTTTTTTTCTAGATTTTCCTCCTTTAAAATTGGGTGCGTCTTATATTCCGGAGCGTCTTATACGGCGAAAAATACGGTACTATGGACAAAGAAAACACTGAGCTGACACTGTTACAGTCATTTTAGAGAGATTTTCACTCTTCATGCTTATTGCTAAATAAAACAAAAGTCAGACTCTAATAAGGGAAGACATTGGGCCTGAGTCATTAAAGCGCTGCAAGACTGGAGAAGAGAGCTTGGGAGAACCTGGATGATCCAGCAAACCCAGAATGGATTTCTTATAAATCATTTGCTATCAGTTGGCAAACATTTTTTATCCTGGCCCAGATCCATTCCTGGTTTGCTGCTATACCCAGGTTCTCCCATGATTGTCTATCTTCTCCAGTCTTTGAGCAAGCTTTAATAAATCAAGCCCATGTGGGTAACTTTTTTCTGCCTGAATTTAGGTTTTAGTCTTCCACCTCATCTAAAATCCATATATTCAAATGTAAACTTGCTATCCTTCTTGATAGAAACACACATTCCCCTTAACAAATGGTTTAGTTCACCGCTGGATGAAATGAGTTCCTAGGATTTATAAGGTAAATATTGCATTAGTAGAGACCCCTCTGGAAATAGTAAACTCATTACTTCAGTTTAACTATATGAAGAGTGAATCTGAAAGGAAGCAAGTGTGAAACTGCAGTTTGTTTGGGAGAGCTGAGGATGGAATGATGCCAGGACAGAGAAGAGGATCAAGAGGGATATGGTGGTACCAGGCCCGAGAAGGAGAGTCAGGCTTGGTGCTGTATTTTGCAGGTGGATAATGGAGAGGCAGAAGACATTCCCACCATAGATGTATTTATTACAAAGGATGGGAAGGAAATCTTCAATAGAGAGCTACTTTGTACTCCATGTTGTAGATAGCAAATAGATAAGAGGTCCATAGTTGGAAATGATGAAAATGAGAAATGTATTTGCAAAAATGCAGTCACCAAACTTTAAAGTTATTTGTAAAGCCCCTGAATATAATATTTTTTACTAAAGTCCTGGGGTCCGGGGCTGTGGGAACATATCAAGCAATCTTTTTTGTTACGCAAAGTGAAAATACTGTGTAGTGACTTTGCGATGAACTTGAAAAATGGCTGACAGTTTTAAAAGTAGTGGTTTACCTACCTTACTTTGGTTAAAAGAAATATACTTCTTTTAGTTTGTTTGTTTATTTGATAGGAGTTTTGCAATTAATGTGAAAAGTTGTCAGATGTAAAATGTTTTCCTATGTATTACTTCATTTTGATTACTGAAAAATGACATTCTTTGTTTATCTATTTATTTTTTATTTGGATTTCCACAAACTCCAGTGAGCACTCCACCACAAGCCACCTTTTCCCTACCACGTCAGGAGCTTTGAAATTACTTTGTAAAATCACCAAGGTAAATTAGCCCTATTTTTCCTAAATTTTCTCCACTTATGAAAATGTTATTTTAGCGGCACAAAAACTCCTTTCCATCTGCAGTCCTCAGAATAAAAATGACAAGGATTGCTGTGAAACTTTCTGAAAGTATTATTTTTTAGTAAGAATACTATGAAAGAAAAACATCATATATTATATTATAAATACAATGTGTAAAGAAATAGAAAATATATCCCACAGAAACCTAGTAGGGATGAGCGAGAATGCCTTTGACAGTCTCCCGAAATTTTTCTTGCACTTTTGATGGGTCCGCTAAATTTCGGCGAACCGATTTTGAAAATCCATGGTCCAGGTTCCCACGGTTCCTGGGCTGTACTTATCATTGATAGGTACAGCCCATGAAGTGTGGGAACCTGCCATCACAGCTGAATGGAGGCACGTGTTCGCAGGCGTACTACTGAACTCATAGGACCTCTCAATGGAGAATCTGGAGAGCGTGGGAACCTGCGGTTACAGCTGATTGGAGGCTTGTATTGTGCATTGGGCATTTTATTGAATTTTCTACTCCTCCCCTTGTTTTATCCTATTATACTTAGTAAAAGATGTTTATTATTATTATTATTATTATTATTTTTCATGCTTGAGTCACTTTATGATATATATTGAACTGCCTTTAAAGTCCCATAAACACAATTTGCTTTCTCATGTACTTGACATTTAGGGATGTTGGCAGTGTTAAGGTATTGGTTTGAGATCAAACAAATCCAGCACTCATACTTACCAATTTAGGGTAGGAATGCCCACTGACCATATGATCATACAAGTCTGACCCCAGCCTCATATGACTTTCTATTAAGTTGACACCTCTTTACATACAGAAGTGTTGTATTTCCCTTTCCTCAGTCTGCTTGTTTTGGTCCCCTTGTCCCCTTTGCTTTATCCCCCCCCCTTTCCTTCACAATGAACTTTTGCCGCATAAATTGGTTGGGAACAATGGCGGATTTTAAATCCACAAATCTTACATTGATCTCAATTCATTATTTATAAAAATGAAACGCATTCTCAAGAGAAATTCAATAGTATATTGGCAGATTGAATATTTTGAAAAATATATCCAGATACAATACAAGAAAGTCATGGTCACTGGGTAACAAATTGGTTAAAAGCCACTTTGAAACATCTGGCAATAAAATTGATAATGAAATACGTACTTTTAGATGTGATATTTGTTCCAATGCAGATGGATCTATGACCCGGACGATAAGTCATTTAAAGGTAAACTTCCACCAAACATCCATTCCAAACTCAGAGGCCCAATCAACTTTTTTTACTAGGTTAAAATATACATTTAGCTTCAAGCCATTTTTATGAAGGAAAATGTACCCTTTTACCCTCTTTCCCGTTCCTTTTTCTCCCCTTTTCATTTCCCACTTCTACTTCTGTTTTCCCACTATGTAAAAAAAACCTTTATATATTATTATTTTTACTATATTCGGGTGTTCTTATGACTATCCCTAATGAAGCAGATTAACTCTGTGAAACGCCTTGGATTATCAGAACTCACCATAACACATCAATGATATAGATACCAGCCTGGTATTGTGCACTGGGCATTTTATTGAATTTTCTACTCTTCTACTTGTTTTATCCTATTGCACTTAATAAAATATGTTTTTTGTTATTAATAATTTTTATGTTTCAATCACTCTATAATATATATATTGAACTGCATTTAAAGTCCCATGAACACAATTTGCTTTCTCATGAACTCGTAGAAATGTTCAACACAAAATTGCGGTCTTAATCCCAACACGTTTTGTCGCAATGAGTTTAGGGGAATTGTAACAATAAGTAAGCAATTGATTACTCAGTGGTTACAATACAATTCATAACTAAGTATATGTCTAGGGCAATATAAATACCATATGATAGTGTTCCCTCTCCTACTCTCATATTCCCTTTCTTCCCTATTCCCTCTTTCTCTTCCATTCCCTCTCTTCTCCCTCTCTCGACTCTTTTTAATTCTCTAATTTCCTCTCCATCCCTTCCTCTCCTGTGCTGAAGAACACTTGTAGTCTTCAATTGATTAAATCTCCATCTGCTGTGCTACTTGCTTCATTGTCTTGTTGAACTGGATAAAAATTACCCCATTTCAGAGATGGAATTTCTGCATTCCCCCTCGCTCTGTTGTTGATTCTTCTCATCTTCTCCCAGACCGCTCTACTTTTTGGGGGTCCAGCATAGTGTTATCCACTGGCTGGGCACAATTTTGTGTTGCTCCATCTAGACACATGAAAGTTTATTTTATTCTATTGTTCTCTCTTTACAGCTCCTTTCAAGGTCATCTTGTGGCCTCCTCTTCATGCCCACCACCAATCGCCTTAGGGTTAGATAATGTAATACCAGGCTTCAAATGTAGAAACTGTCATAAGTTTTCCTTGTTTTACTCTACTGGCAACCACTTGACACTTGTGGCCTCCTACATCGAGAGGAATATAGGGGGGAGGGTATGCTAGAGATTTTGATGTTAGCCTGAGAGCTATTTTATATTTGACAAAGCCATCTTTCTTTTCCCTATTTTTTTTTACCTGGCAATAGAAAAGAAGCTGTGTATATAAATTAAATCATAATCATAGCATCATCCTACTTGGGTACTAGGGTATTCAACTGCAAAATGCAAATAATATTGTATTTTAAAGGCAGTACATTTCAAGCATATAAATTGTGGTATACAATACAAACAAGAGTTTATTGAAACCTTTATTGAAACCATCATCAAACCACCATGAAAAGGGTGTTTTCATGTCCTAGCTAGTCAATGCACTTGTTTCAGTTTTTTTTATCAAGAGCCATTTCAGTCAAATCCAACTCTCTTGATGGAGAACGAATAAGCCTGATCCATGAAAATTCCTTCACTTTGGTGAAAAACATGCAAAAGGGGCACCAAAGAGGGTGAACCATCAAGATATTTTATTTTGGAATGGATGGCCGAAAAAGCCTAATCCTTTTTTCAACATCCGAAAGGTTAGCCACAGATTAGTGAAAGGATCCAAACTATGTTGTTAGGGCTGTCCCCCATGGAAGATGATGTGGTATTACCTGGGACCTGAGTCTAAGCATCTCCGGGTTTTCCCCAGAGCACCCCAGGGAGCTAGGCCGGTGACCATTTGACCCCTTTGCTGCAGGGAGAACACCAGTTCAGTGGTCCAAAATTAGGGCAGGGAAAAAGATAGAAAGCATATTGAGTTAATTAAGAAATACAGAACAAGCTTGGTTTAACCTAAAGAAAACCTATACTTTCTCTGCCTACTTAACATTTTTGCAAAGTAATCATTCTAAGAAAAAAACGACCAATTGCTGGTAAGAAAAAAGCTGTATGACTTTTAAAAATTGCACATTCTCAATTAGCCAATCTATTTGACTTTTAAAATGCCAATACGACGGCAGTATAGAGAAATGCATGATGCGTGCTGGAATAGTTTAGTAATATAGCTCCTGCGGAGTATACTGCTAAATGCAGGCTGGAGACTGTGCCTACAAACCCCCTACTGGCTACAGGAAGTAAGGAAGTAGGTGGGCAGGGTCATGTGATTGAAACAGCGCTTATAGTGAAGAAGGAGGTGAGTGAGTGAAGTCAGGAAGTCAGAGTTCTGGATCGGCATTGGCACAATTCTCTAACTGTAATTAAGTATTGAACAGGCTTTCCTAATTTTTCCTCAAAGCCATACCCTGGTTTGATCCTACCTCATATGCTTACCTTAAATATCATCCAATTTCCCTATTTCCACCCAACACTTATGACAGAGTCCGCCGTTCCTTTCTCCAGAGTGGCATATTTAGATACCTCTACTTCCTGCGCTGGGATCACAATCCAACCTCAGACTTCACCTAAGACCCAAACCTGCACCCGCTTGGGTTTTGGAGGCAGCTTTTTCACTTTCTTAGATCCATTCCTTCTTTGCATCCACTGTTAAAGGGCCTCTTACCTCATACAAGCATTACTGTGCAGGGACAGGTCTAGTTCGCCATGCCCTGTCATTATGCTATAATTTCCTCTTCCGAGTAGATGACAATTCCCCACCCCATTTATAGCTACGTTGGAATGGGACCGCAATGGTCAATTTTACCTCCACATGCCTTTGCTGTTTTTGTGTTTCCTCCCCTGGGGCTTACTCCATATTTTCTTGTCCTGCTCTAAACTTACCCTCCTCTGGGACCAGATCCATGACATCTTAGACTTTGAAATGATTGCTTAATATTCTTGGGTAGCTTGATGATATGTTCTTATATGTAGCATTACCTTTTTCATTTATATTTACTTTAGAAAGCCCATTGCATCGTAGTAATACTTTGAGTAACCTGTACATTTAAACCTTTGTACATTTGTTTTTAACCCTTCTGTACTCCCCCCTTTTATTCTTTTATTCTTTCAAAAAATGACAGAAATAAAAAGAGAGAATAAAAGATAAGAGAAATAAAAGCATTAATAGCAATGAGCTTGTGCCAGAGTGGTAAAGGATACAGGATATAAATAAATAAATATTTGTTCCTGGAGGACATAATTGTATGATACAGTAGGGAAGGGGCAAGGTCTGGATGAGAGGTGGCCTTGGTTAGGTATGAACTCCAGAACTGAAGAAGTTTATTTAGGAGATATAGTTATTCCAGTTTAAGAGGAGTTGTTGGGGAAACATAACAATAAAATGAAAGTCTGGAAGAAAATTGGCCTCTTTGGTGCTTGGGCAAAAGGACATCACTGACAGAAGGAAACATTCAAATCTTTCTACTGAACTAAAAATAAAAATACAGCCAGAAAAGGATATGGGGGGCCACTCATGTAAAATAATATTTAACATGTTAGGAACAATATCTGTGCTTAGCAAGATGTCAGATATGGAGAGTTGGGAAAGGAAGAAGTACATGGGAGAGTGGAGGGTCTTACTGTAATATACCAGCATGAGGATCATGAAGTTTCCACATATTGTCCCAATGTATATTATAAGGACCAAGGTGAAGAGCAGCAGATTATATACAGCTATGCTGGAGAATTCTAAAAAGAAGAATGTGTTGGCATTTCCTTTATGAGTCCATATATAATTGTCCATATATAATCAGATACATATTAATAATTTAAAACTTTGTTTGCAAAATGAACGATAAGGTGAATCTGTGTTGCAAAACCAGAACAGAATTTTAGAGCAATAAGAAAACAAATGCACATTTTTAAAAAAATGATTTTTATTGAGAAAACACCAAGGTTATACAAAAAAAAAGAAATTGTACATAATTAATCACAATTACCCAACCAACCGTATATAAAGTGCAATAACATAACTGTAAAGAGGATCGTGTATAGAATGGAACCTGAGCATCTTCATTTTTATTTTTAAAACAATAGAAGGGTACATAGAAAAGAAGGGGGACATTATCGATCAGTTGCTTGAACCTACTCACACTCAATACATTGTAAACAGTAATACACCATTTAGCTAAAAGAGGCATGCAGCAAAGCAGCCGGTTGGGGGGGATGTAATAACCCAGTGCACTCCACTGAGGTGGAAAAATCCAGTCATACCAAGTCTGAGCGAATTAGTCTGCTCTCTTTGAATCGGTGGATATCATATCTTCCATGTGGTAAATATCAGCTACCCTTCTTAGCCAGTGACTTACAGTCGGGGGGAGTTACCCTGCCAGCAAGCAGGGATACTCACTTTAGTTGCGTTCAGAAGATGTCTTAGTAGGGAACGCTTATATAACTTTTGTTAGAAATCTGATACATGGGAAAGCGTGAGGGCAGGTTTGTTCCTGATATCTACATCTGTAAATTTAAGGATAATCTCGGCCACTGAGTCCCAGTAAGATTGCAATTTGGGGCATTCCCTGAAAATATATAACAGCGTGCCCTGTGCAGTACCACATCTCCAGCAAGAGCTATCAGTTTGGGGGAAGAGCCTGGCAAGTTGAAAAGGCATCCTCTACCAGCGGGTAGCCAACTTGTAATTAGTCTCCTTATACCTGTTACTTATAAATGCCCTATGACAAAAGTGAAGCATCATTTCTCTTTGTTCTTAAGAGAAATGCATGTTCAGATCAGCTTTCCACTTGGACACATAAAGGGCCATGTATTGTTAGCAGCATTTGATATGGGTATGATAGCGTACCCCTCATGAAGTGTTTGGTAACACGCAAGGATTCTATAGGCAATAAGGACTGGTCAAATTAGCAGGGTCGTGGAAGGGACCGTAAAACATAGGAAAGTTGTAAATGTCGCCAGGGAGTTAAGGAAGGCAACTTTCTATCTAATTGCAATGTCGGCAGGTGGAACCAATCCCCAATCTGAAGGAAATGCATTGCTCTGTATATGCCTCATATATGCCTTGAACGAAATATTGGATCAGAGAGTCCAGGAGGAAACTCCGGGTTACCTAAGATGAAGGAAATGCATTGCTCTGTATATGCCTCATATATGCCTTGAACGAAATATTGGATCAGAGAGTCCAGGAGGAAACTCCGGGTTACCTAAGATCGGCGAGAGGGAAAATGGTTTTTGTGACTATTTTCCTGGGAGGCAAAGAACTTGGGAACCATTCTTAGGGTCTTGCCAATCAATCAGTGTCTGTACATAGTGGTCGTTATAAAAATAAGTCAATTGGGGTCTCTGAACATGCATCTTCCAGTCCAACCCAAAGTTAGACTTAGCATTGGTGCACCAATCCAACAATCCAATAAATGTACAGCTTGGTGGTAAAGTATGGGATCTGGGAACTGTAGCCCACCTCAAAATTTAGGGATTCTCAGTATTGTCATTTTGATTCTTGGGATCCGGTATGGCAAATAAATTTCATGAATTCTGAGCAAAGCTTGTGCAGGATATGGTTCGGAAGTCATATTGGGAGTGCCTGTGGTACATATAGTAACCTAGGTATTACATTAATTTTTAGCACATTACACCTCCCAAACCAGGTGAATGCCAGCTGCTTCCACCTCAGTAGATCTTTCTGAATTTGATTAAGTAAAGGCAGGAAATTGAGATCCACAATATGTGTCAGCTCCATGGGCATCTGAGTGCCCAAGTAAAAGATAGATGTTGTGGCCCATTTGAGAGGAAACAAAGGGTTTAATGCCTCCTTAGTTGACCTAAGTGATAGTCAGCATGGCTTCAAGAAAGACAGAAGTAAACAGGTAGACAGTGGAATAGCAGTTGATATAGTGTACTTGGACTTTGCTAAAGCAATTAACACTGTACCCCACAGTTGGTTAATATGCAAGTTTACTATAATTACATCAGAATGAAAAAAAAGACCATTAACTTCAACCACTAAAATAAAATGAAATAAACATACTAGAAACCGGCATATCCCAGATAGAACCATATGTGTATATTTGATCCAGAGGAAGGCAAAGAAAAACTTAAAATGCAAGGTTCAATTTTCTCCAGTAGAAGAAAAAATCCTGAGCACATGAGGCATTCAGATGATCCAAGGATTACCAGGTTTAATTTATTGGAAGCTGACAAGCAAGTCCCCTCTCGCATAAGCAATACCATGGGCTGACAAATTTGACCTTATAAAACATAATTGAATTTACTATCCTAAACTATCCCTGGACTCTATTGCCACTTGTTGCTGCACTCATAGACCCATCTACAAGAAGGAGTATTTGACAACTGGACCTAATAATGTACATATGAAAACAGGAAGCTTTGGTCTCATCGTCTTCTCCTGAAGAAGCGCATCTTGTGAAAGGTGTCGAATGAAGGAAATGCATTGCTCTGTATATGCCTCATATATGCCTTGAACGAAATATTGGATCAGAGAGTCCAGGAGGAAACTCCGGGTTACCTAAGATTGACGAGAGGGAAAATTGTTTTTGTGACGATTTTCCTGGGAGTCAAAGAACTTGGGAACCATTCTTAGGGTCTCGCCAATCAATGGGTGTCTGTAAATAGTGGTCGTAACTGCCCCCGGTTCCCAAAAATAAGTCAATTGGGGTTTCTGAACATGCATCTTCCAGTCCAACCCAAAGTTAGAGTTAGCATTGGTGCACCAATCCAACAATCTGGATAAATGTACAGCTTGGTGGTAAAGTATGGGATCTGGGAACGCTAGCCCACCTCAAGGTTTAGGGAGTCTCAGTATTGTCATTTTGATTCTCGGGATCCGGTATGGCAAATAAATTTCATGAATTCCGAGCAAAACTTCTGCAGGATATGGTTCGAAAGTTGTATTGGGAGGGCCTGTGGTACATATAGTAACCTAGGCATTACATTCATTTTAAGCACATTACACCTCCCAAACCAGGTGAATGCCAGCTGCTTCCACCTCTGTAGGTCTTTCCGAATTTGATTAAGGCAGGAAATTGAGATCCACAATATGTGTCAGCTCCATGGGCATCTGAGTGCCCAAGTAAAAGATAGATGTTGTGGCCCAT
Organism: Pyxicephalus adspersus; assembly: GCF_032062135.1. Lineage (NCBI taxonomy): Eukaryota > Metazoa > Chordata > Amphibia > Anura > Pyxicephalidae > Pyxicephalus > Pyxicephalus adspersus. Next base: position 2,864,832 of record NC_092859.1, read on the forward strand.
TTGAAAGAAAACAAAGGGTTTAACGCCTCCTTAGTTGACTGGGAAAGAGTGATACTCAGTGCCTTTGACTTTTGCAATTTTTTTTTGTAGTTGGAAAGCGCAGAGAACTTTTGTAACTCCTGCAGGTGTTTGGGTAGTGAAGTGATTGGGGAGCACAGCAGACAAAGATTAGTTAATTAATGGAAAAAAGAAGTAAAAATAAGTATCTTCTATATGTATTGTAAATATAACCAATATGTGTAACGGTGGGTGAGCCCAGGTGACCAAAATAAAAGCTATCCTGTATGGTAATATTTATTTTTTTCCTTGTCGATTACAGATTTAATTTAAAAAAAAGATTTAATATAAAAAATAATATTGTAAATGATAGTCAGCATGGCTTCAAGAAAGACAGAAGTAAGTAAACAGGTAGACAGTGGAATAGCAGTTGATATAGTGTACTTGGACTTTGTTAAAGCAATTGACACTGCACCCCACAGATGGTTAATATGCAAGTTTACTATAATTATAGTAATCAGCAAGATTACTATAATTACATCAGATTGAAAAAAAGACCATTAACTTCAACCACTAAAATAAAATGAAATAAACGGCATAACCCAGATAGAACCATATGTGTATATTTGATCCAGAGGAAGGCAAAGAAAAACTTAAAATACAAAGTTCAATTTTCTCCAGTAGAAAAAAGAAATCCTGAGCACATGAGGCATTCAGATGATCCTAGGATTTCCAGTCTCTATGACGAAAACAACCATCTGAGAGATACATAGGTTTAATTTATTGGAAGCTGACAAGCAAGTCCGCTCTCGCATAAGCAATACCATGGGCTGACAAATTTGACCTTATAAAACATAATTGAATTTACTCTCCTAAACTATCCCTGGACTCTATTGCCACTTGTTGCTGCTCTCATAGACCCATCTACAAGAAGGAGTTTTTGACAACTGGACCTAATAATGTACATATGAAAGATCAGCAAGATGTCAGATATGGAGAGTTGGGAGAGGAAGAAGTACATGGGGGAGTGGAGGGTCTTACTGTAATATATCAGCATGATGATCATGAAGTTTCCATATATTGTCCCAATGTATATTATAAGCACCAATGTGAAGAGCAGCAGATTATATACAGCCATGCTGGAAAATCCCAAGAAGAAGAATGAGGTGACATTGCCTTTATGTGTGGTCTGGAGGATGTGAGAAAAAAAAGTATTAATATAAAATAAAATATATATTAATAGAATCAAACTTTTTTTTGTGAAATGAATAATGCGATAAGCCTATGTTCTCTTTAAACCCAACTGCAATAGAGGGAAAAAAATGCCAAGATTTACAAGAGGAGATTTTAATACTACACTGTCCCCCCTTACTAACACAAACTTAGAACAAAATGATTGGCAATACATACATAATAAAAAGCCTGAAAAATTATGAAAAGCCTGCAAAATTGCATGTACAAGGAGATATAAGGTAAACATTTCTGGAATGTGGGTTTGCACTTACTTTAAAACCATGGCATAATTCTCAATAAGAGCAACATATTATTATTATACAGTATTTATATAGGGCCATCATATTACGCAGCGCTGTACAAAGTCCTTAGTCGTGTCACTAACTGTCCCTCAAAGGAGCTCACAATCTAATGTCCCTACTATAGTGATATGTCATTAATGAAGTCTAAGGTCAATTTTAGGGGTAAGCCATTTAACCTAACTGCATGTTTTTGGGATGTGGGAGGAAACCGGAGGAAACCCACGCAGACACGGGGAGAACCTGCAAACTCCATGCAGATAGTGTCCTGACTGGGACTCGAACCTAGTGCTGCAAAGGCCAGAGTGCTAACCCCTGAGCCACCGTGCTGCTCACATAGTTAGTGAATGCAGCCTGAGAGAAATTTATACTTACATTGTTCATTAATGCTCTCTGATGGAAACCCATTTGTGGTTATACTTCATTAAAAGTTAAATAAACCAACAGAAAGACCAGTTTTTTTTTTTTTAAATAACATGGAACAATAAAGATTAAAGCTCAAAAACATACATCATGCCTAATATAATATGAGTTCACTTGAAACAAGATTCTTCTATTTGAGCTAAAACAAAAAAATCACACACACACAAACAGCAGACAGAAATTGGGTCATGAATAGATAGTGTAATTGTTATATATAACTGTATAACTGGTATATATAGTGTAAATATAAAACATATTAAGTGTATCGGTGGATGAGCCAAGCTGACAAAATAAGAAGGATCTTTGTACAGGAATATTTATATTTCTTTGACGATTTAAGATTCCATGGAGAGTTATGAAGATTTCTCTAGGCTCATGTTTGTGACTTGTACCAAAAAAAGAGAACCTGTGTTGAATCTGATATGTAGCCTGCCACTGCTTACCTTTCTATCTGCAATGCGAAAAAGGGGGTGATATTTCTCTGTTTCGAGGTTGAATATGAGAGCGCCAACCTCTATGTAGTATTAAATAATAAAGAATTAAAAAAAAGAGGTTTTAGGCTTGTGGTTGTTAAAAGGGGAATTATGTATTGATGTGCTTGTGATTCAATACATTTCAAATCAGTATTATCCCTTGCTCTGTTAGTTTTTACAGGGAGGGGATAGTATATTTTATACAGAGATATACTAGCAATCATACTAGCAATCCTAAAGCTAAATACCCGGTATTATCATATACTCCCGATGCGTTTCGCCATGGTGGGGCTTCTTCAGGGGTGCAGTTGTGTATTCAAAAACATTGCGGTCTATATATACATACATACATACATACAACAAAATAAATATTAATAATACAAATTAATATAGGCATTAAACACGTCATTTGAATAAAACAATGATCCCATGACTAGTGCTGGTATAGTTATATACCAAGGAAATTTATGTATAAGAATGGGCATGTATAGATCAGCAAGATGTCAGATATGGAGAGTTGGGAGAGGAAGAAGTACATGGGGGAGTGGAGGGTCTTACTGTAATATATCAGCATGATGATCATGACGTTTCCATATATTGTCCCAATGTATATTATAAGGACCAAGGTGAAGAGCAGCAGATTGTATAAAGCTATGTTGGTAAATCCAAAAAAGAAGAACGAGGTCACATTGCCTTTGTGTGTGGTCTGGAGGATGTGAGAAAAAAAGTATTATTATAAAATAAAATATATATTAATAGAATCAAACTTTTTGTGAAATGAATGATGCGATAAGCCTATGTTCTCTTTAAACCTAACTGCAATAGAGGGAAAAAAATATGCCAAGATTTACAAGAGGAGATTTTAATACTACTCTGTCCCCCCTTACTAACACAAACTTAGAACAAAATGATTGGCAATACATACATAATAAAAAACCTGAAAATTTATGTAAAGCCTGCAAAAATTGCATGGACAAGGAGATATAAGGTAAACATTTTGTGGCTTTGCACTCACTTTAAAACCATGGCACAAACCTCAATAAGAACAACATAGGTTAGTGAATGCAGCCTGAGAGAAGTTTATACTTACATTGTTCACTAATGCTCTCTGATGGAAACCCATTTGTGGTTATACTTCATTAAAAGTTAAATAAACCAACAGAAAGACCATTATTAATATTTTTTTAAATAACATGCAACAATAAAGATTAAAGCTGAAAAATGTATGCCTAATGCCTAATATAATATGAGTTCACTTCAAACAAGATTCTTCTATTTGAGCTAAAACAAAAAAAAATCACACACACACAAACAGCAGACAGAAATTGGGTCATGAATAGATAGTGTAATTATTATATATAAGTGTATAACTGTTATATATAGTGTAAATATAAAACATATTATGTATATCGGTGGATAAGCCAAGCTGACAAAATAAGAAGGATCCTTGTACAGGAATATTTATATATTTCTTTGGCAATTTAAGATTCCATGGAGAGTAATGAAGATTTCTCTAGGCTCATGTTTGTGACTTGTACCAAAAATAAACATGTTTTTATCAATCTAATATTTTCTAGAAAATGAAATATTGTAGTAAACGTTTAGTCAATGGACATCAATGTAATATTTTAAAGAGAACCTGTGTTGAATCTGATATGTAGCCTGACACTGCTTACCCTTCTATCTGCAATGCGAAAAAGGGGGTGATTTTTCTCTGTTTTGAGGTTGAATATGAGAGAGCCAACCTCTATGTAGTATTAAATAATAAAGAATTCAAAAAAAGAGAAAAAAAGAGGTTTTAGGCTTGTGGCTGTTAAAATGGTAATTATGTATTGATGTGCTTGTGATACATACTTAATTATTCAATACATTTCAAATGAGTATTATCCCTTGCTCTGTTAGTTTGTATAGAGAGGGAATGGTATATTTTATTCAGAGATATACTAGCAATCATAATAGCAATCCTAAAGCTAAATACCGGTATTATCATATACTCCCGATGCGTTTCGCCATGGTGGGGCTTCTTCAGGGGTGCAGTTGTGTATTCAAAAACATTGTGGTCTATATATACATACATACATACAACAAAATAAATATTAATAATACAAATTAATATAGGTATTAAACACGTCATTTGAATAAAACAATGATCCCATGACTAGTGCTGGTATAGTTATATACCAAGGAAATTTATGTATAAGAATGGGCATGTATAAGAATGGGCATGTATTCAAAGAGCGTATATATATATATATATATATATATATATATATATATATTTGATGTAGTTATACAGATATGAAAACGAGGTACAAATCTTTATTAGGTTATGTGTATTATAATAGCATTAACATACTTATCAATCCATCTCTGGACTATATAATGATAAATGAATATGTTTACTTACATAAGCGGTTGTTTGGGTTTATGTAAGGCGATTATACATTTTCCAGCTTATGGTCCTAATAAATAAAATACTTCATTAGGATGTTTGTTGATTAAATAATTATGAATACAGAGGGCTTTACATTAACATTTCAAAAGGTATGAGGTTGATGAATATATATATATATATATATATAAATGACCTGTCTTCACATTATGATTAATGTACAAATATTTGACGTACCTTAACATTTATGTATTAAGCAAGGAACGAAGGGTTGCAAACATCAAAATTATCCTAGTTTAAAAGATTCCACGTCCATTCATCCAGTGTTCATTTGGTGTTAGGAATGATTCCTTGGTGAGCCAACTTTTGGATATATATATATGGAATATATGTATGATGACGGAGGATATAAGGATAGGGTTTATGTATGTACTAACAGGAAAGACAATGCAGGGACTTCAATGACTTAGCCAATTGATGTAGATTGTATAATCTATGAAGAGAGGTGTATATCTAATAGAGGTACAAGGTGCAATAGTTTTGAAATTGCTGAGTCTATATTGTAACTCATATATTGATTCCTGAGCCTTTAGCAAATCTTACTTGCCCTCGTCAATACTTAAGACCTTCAAGCAACTAACATGTTCACAATTAAGTCCATAATGACAGGCCAAAGGAAATAGCAGACAACTTGTGGCATCTGCCCTCGAGTGCATCATGTATTTTTCCAAGTTTCATGTAGACTACACAACTCTGTGGTAATCAGAATTTTGGTCCCTGTTTTTATGTTATCCCTGCAAAATGTGTAGAGGCTGGGCTGCATTTATCAAGGCCTTCATGGTCATTTCCTACTGCATCAGGTTTAGATAAGGCAAAAACAGGCCCCAAAATATTGAAATGGTGATAATGTTTTTCCTTAGTTTCCCTTTTCTGCCAACTACTAGATGCCCATGGAGAGAACGAGTGCTAGTAATGTGTGCTAGTAATTTTTATAGTAGTTTAGGGACTCTTTATATTTTATTCAGCCTTTTTTATACTGACCTGTGCAATATAAATATGTGACCCTGACTCCGCTTATCTTAATCCCAGGATACCTTGCTTGCAGACTGATGAACAACCTGTGAATGACCCTTGGCTCTGTGGGACACCTGGCGCCTTGGACTGACTACTGTTGTGTTCCCTGCCCTACTTGGTGGGCTCCTGGTCCTCTGGTAGTTCTGTCCTTTGCATACTGAAGCACGGGGGGCAACCATGTGCTGGGATGGCACAACTAGCCTCCCCAGAGTTGAGTTTGCTATAGGTGAAAAGTGTAGAACTAAATTTGGAGAATTGGCACCTTGTAAGTACTGGTGCTAGACCATGGCCTTATTGAAAGCTGCCAAGAACAAACTGCAGGATAGGGGTTGGGGTCTAAAAGGTATTGGCAAAGGGTTAGACTACCTATACCTATTTTAACAAAAGTGATTTAGATCACATCTTTGTAAAATATGTATTCATGGATTACAAAAAGTTGGCTAAAGCTAAAACCAGGAATTGTCCAGAAGATGAGGCCACAGTTTTCTTTTTTTCTTTTCCACGATTATACAGAATATTTGATTGCCCAAGTTCTCCTTAATCCATCTTCGTCCCGGCACAGAGAAAACGTAAGGTGCCGCCATCTTCTTTCCCCATCTTTCGCATTCTGCCAATGTCACACAATCTTCCAATGTGCAGTCACAAGATCGGGTGATGTAGCCTGCGGTAGATGGGAAAATCTAACAGCTCATGCATGAGATCGGGATTTTTTTTCCCCATTGAGGAAAACGCACCTTCTGCACAAGCCCAATGTGAGATGTATGTATCAAAGGAGGCTCTGCTCTACCATTTTGTCTTTATCACCGCAGAGGTTTTTTACCTTATAATAAGGATTGCCTACCCTTTTATGTAAGGTAAAATATTTAGTTTAGGTCTGCTTTAATGTTGTACGTGTTACCATCTGTGACTTGGCAGGTATGGTGATATTTCTAACACACCTAACACAAAGGAGTCAAGAAGGTCCACTGAGCCCAACGCTAATCCTTAGCATAAACCTCAAAATGCTTATGATCCTAAGTCTTCCATGCTCTTTCTTACTTTTTTTTTAGATGTTTCAAATACATTTTTTTCTTATTTAACAGTGCTATAACTTCCAAAAACATTGCTATGAATTTGTTCAGGAATTGTACTCCACAGTACTACATATGAACTTATTGGTTGTTACATGACTGGATTTGAAAAGGAGCAGACATCATGTAAAGTTAAAAATGTTAAACTGTCAGTTACAGACATTTTGGAGAAATTTTCATTCTATATGCTTATTGCTTAAAAAAAACTTTTTTTATTGCTAACAAAAGTCCGAATTTGATAGGAAAAGAAATTATTTTCATATTTTGGTAATTTTTCTTCATTCCAAATTTGGGCTTTAGCCCCCACCTACAATCTGTTGCTAAATTTTCAAACGTAAACCTTCATGTTAGAACATAATTTCCCTATTTAGGTAATATCTTTTCTCACTTCTGTATGAAATGTGTTCCTATAATACAGAAAATATTCTTCTTAAATATTGCCCCCTTCTTATGTTTTCTGGTCTGATCTAGGAATATTGAGTTTTTTTAAATCAGATTAACTAACCAAAGAGTGAAACCAATAGGAAGCAAGAGTGACATTGTAGATTGTTTGAAAGATTGAAGGATGGAATGATGCCAGGACAGAGATGGTGGAACTATGGAGGACAACCAAGTCTGGCCTGGTCCTGCACCTTGGCAAGGGCAAAAAGCATAGGAAGAATACATCCACAACCAATATTCAATTGAAGGCCTGTTTCTGCTCTACTTTTGTGTCCAAGTCTCGTCTGTGTTTTACTGTCTTTTCTTTTTCCACCCTTCTCCGGTTATGCCCACCTTGGATGTCCGTGACATTAGAGCTGGAATGCATCTGGATTCCATCTCTGGCCCTTTCAGGTGTTTGGAACGCACCCTTGTGTTCCAGTTTAGAATGTCCATGTCTGGCTCCCTCTGATGACACCATCTAACAAGGCTGCACTTGATCCAACATGGGGCAGGCAGACGAGCGGGCCCCAGAAATCTCTGATGCAGGGTGAGTATACAAACTGGGGTTTTTTTGCTGCCAGACCTACGAGCTTTCAGACGCTTATGGAGCTACCTCTTGTCACACAAGGAGTTGGGAAACCACTTTCTTACATTTTAATATATTTGTATTATGCTTTATTTTTATTATATCCTATAATTGGAATCTAAATATCATCATGATATACATTCAATTATATACAGTATCACTAAGACCCTTATTGATATATGTGTATATATATGTATATCTATTAACAACTGATTAATCTATTAATAATTAAATCTATGGATTTAATTTGCAAAACACATTGGAATGTACAAGATTTCTATAAAATTCTTTATGAGACTGTTATAGTCCACATCTATTGGTGTTACCTGTATGCTCAGTTGTAAACTGTATACTGAAATTAAAACCATTGTAACATGGAGGATTTCTTTTAGTCTGTCTTGTGTAAATGATTTAAAAAAAAGATGTATTGTTTTATGTGTACTGCCTTAAAAGTCCCACATACAAAAAGTTTTTTGAAACATTCTTAAAATAAAATATGGATGTTGGCAGTAAGTGATTAATCTTAAGAAAAAAAAACGTCCATTCCCTTTTTCTAGAAGTCAAAAAAAGTCAAATGTTACAAGCCAGTATTGCAAAGCTTCTTTGTGTTGTACATTAATTTATTATTATAAATAATTAAACTATTGATTTTAAAATATTATTTGTATCCAAGTTACATGTTTTCCACAATTTTATTGCATGCATGTTTTACAATTTTTCTAATATCTTTATTCCTCAGACTGTAAATGAAAGGATTTAAAAAGGGAGTGAAAGCTGTGTATAACATTGTCATCATCTTATTGATCGTTTGTGATTGCCCTTCCTTCGGAATCATATATATGACAATCAGGGATCCATAAAATATAAAGACAACTGTTAGATGGGAGCTACAGGTGGAAAAGGATTTCAGTCTTCCTGAATAGGAGGGGATCTTTAGCAAAGTTAGAACAATACAAGTATATGAAACCACAATCACAAGGAATGGGATGATCAGTGCAGGAAACCCCAACAAGGTAGCTTCTATTTGAATTCTAGATGTCTCTGAACAAGAAAGTTCCACCAGTGGATTAAAATCACAGTAGAAATAGTCAATACTATTTGACCCACAGAAATCTAGTTGACATATGCTGAAGGATAGAATGAATGCCATAAAACAACTCAACAGCCAGGATATGAGAACTAATTTAATACAAAGCCCATGGTTCATAATGGAGGCGTAATGCAATGGAGAGCAGATAGCTAGATAGCGGTCGTAAGACATAACTGTCAGAAGATAACATTCAAACCCTTCTACTGAACAAAAGACATAATATTGAGTGACGCAGCCAGGAAATAATATGATGGTCCGCTCATGTAGAATAATATTTAACATGTTAGGAACAATATTTGTGGTCAGCAAGATGTCAGATATGGAGAGTTGGGAGAGGAAGAAGTACATGGGGGAGTGGAGGGTCTTACTGTAATATACCAGCATGATGATCATGAAGTTTCCACATATTGTCCCAATGTATAGTATAAGGACCAAGGTGAAGAACAGCAGATTATATACAGCTGTGTTGGTAAATCCCAAGAAGAAGAACAAGGTCACATTGCCTCTGTGGGTGGTCTATGTGAGAAAAGAGAAAAATAATTAATTTAAAAATAATATATATTATTAAGATGGAACTTTTTTAGTTTACAAAATAATGATATGGTGAACCTTCTGTTTACGTGCACAAGCACACAAAGAGAAAATATCACATATTTGTTTGATTGGAGTTAAAATTGATCTTTACCAAGTTTAGTATATATTCCCTTTACTAAGAGGATGATCTCTTAGATTAATTTAGGTTCTATTTGATTCATTGGTCTCCAAAACTGGGTAACTATTCTGGAAGAACCTGGATCCAACAAACCTAGAATGGAACGCCATGATTAAAAACATTTCCAAAAATTGGAAAATCATTTCAATAAATCCATTCCATGTTTGATGGATCACCCAGGTTCTCCCATTGTAGTCTCTTCCAGTCTTGGAGAATTTCAATAAATCATTGTATTTTATGTTTTTTAAAAATACCACCCAGATTTAGGAGGAGAGTTTATAACACACAAAGTTCCTTGTCAGACTTAAAGGAAACTTTTAGCAAAAAACAATACAATGTTGTATATTTAAAATATAAATAAAAAAAAATCTGCACATATACAGTACAGTGAAGATTCTTTAGTATTCAGGTTTACCTACATGTTCTAAACATGACAGAAGGGGGAATTAGGTAGCCAGAAAAAATAAAAATATAATCTTACTCTGTTCACTAATGCTGTGTGGCGGAAAGCCATGTGTGATTGTATTTAAATAAAATTTAAATAAACCAAAAGAAAAAACAAATAGGATTTTTTAATTTTATAAATATTAATATATTAGAGAATCTTTTTAGATTTTTCTGTGTTTTATAAAAAACAAAAATGCTGATTTAAAAAGCACAGCTTTATATGAAGTTAGGAATGGATAGAAGAAAATAAAAAAGTAAGAGATAAAACAATATGTGTTATATAAAGTGTAAATATAACACATGTGTGTATCGGTGAATGAGCTTAGCTGACTGAATAAAAATCTATTTTGTACACAGATATTAATATATTTTTTTGCCAATTACAGGTTCCATAGAGAGCAATCAAGATTTCTCTGGGCTCGTGTTTGTGGTGTGAAAGAAAAGTAAACATGTCTTAATTAATCTATTCTTATCTTGAAAATAAAATAATGTAGTAAATATGTGCTAAATATATAAGCCATCAATATAACATTTTAAAGAGAACCTGTGCTGAAGCAAACATGTTGCCTGTCAGTACTTAAAGTGAACCTATCACCACATTTTTTACTATATGTAAAAGGGTGGATAAGGGTGAAATTGATAGTTGATGTTTTTGATAGTTCCTTTTTTTACTCTGAATTGCTACTTCCCTTGCTGTAATGTTGATTTAATATGGTTTCTGGAATTTTGATAGTAGTCTGGGTTCTCTTTAGTGAAAAGTAACTCTGCATATCATTGGAATACTTTCATAAATACCTAATATCATAATGGATCTGCTAAAATGAAGTGTGCTAAGGGCAATATGATATCCCAATATTGACCCATATAGAGAAAAAGTTCTAGGTTCAGTAAATCAAAATAAGAGTTCAAAAGTTTGACCTATAATTGAGTTTGATTATTGTTTTATATGCAGAACCAGTTTTGTTAAACTTAAACCTACCTTGCTTTCCATACCTGGCAACTAAGGATTTTACTTTTAGTAAAAAGTTAACTATCACTGATACTGAATTGGAGGGAAATGCATGAGCATTGGGATCATCATGGAGCTCCCACCCATTATGGCAGCCCAAAAGAAACAGCAGTCAACTTGTTACAACTGCATTTGGGTGGATCATGTATTTTTCAAGGTTGCATGTAGACTACACAAAGTTGTGATTATCAGAATTTGGACCCTTTTAGGTTATCCCTGCAAAAATGTGTATTATGTGTTATTATAAAGACCTTCATGGCCATTTCCTACTGCCCCGCAGGCTATCCGACAGGGTCCTTTATGGAATGGGTCATGGCAGGCATGGTAGGGGTGCTCACGTCAGCATGCCCTAACAGGTAAATTCAAAAGTAGATGGAAATGCAGTAGGCAAGGCAAACCGAAAGGTTCCGAGGCTTCATTAGTCTCAGCTATGCTAGTAGCTTGTGTTGTAACTTTGCAACAACTACATAGCTTTTCAGAGTCTCCGTAGAGTTTGGCTACCTTACCTCTTCTTCAGAACCCTATATTTCCTGCCACCTATTGTGACCTTTACATAGATCACTGACTATGTCTTGCAGTCACCTGCCCTGACCTTTGCCTAGGTCAACAACAATGCTTTGCTTGGTGTCTGCCCTGAACTCTGTGACTATACCTGTCACTCTGAACTCTGATGGTCCCCCTCTTACATTTTTTATGTTTATGTTAGCTGTTTCAATTTTTTTTTAACAGTGAGGTGATTTCTAACTTCCAGAAACATTGCCATGGTTGTGCTCAGCAATGGAACTCCACACAATACTACATATGAACCTATGAAAAATAAAAAAATGTTAACCTGACTCTGTCAGTCACTGTCATTATAGAGGAATCTTCATTCTTTATGCCTATTGCTAAATAAAACAGAAGTCCGAATCTGATAAGAAGGGAAACTTCTTCTTTCCAAATTTGGGCTTTAGCCCTCACCTCTAATCTATATTTTCAATGTAAAGCTTCATGTTAAACAACATTTCAAAAGTAATAGTAAAAAAACAAACGTAATATCTTTGCTCACTTCTGGATGAAATGTGTTCCTATAATACAGAAAGCATTCTCCTAAATATTGCTCCCCTCTCCTTGTGTTCCGGTCCGATCTGGGAATACTGAATTTATGAAATCAAATAATTTAACCAAACAGTGAAACTTAAAAGGAAGCAAGAGTGACATTGTGGATTGTTTGGAAGACTGAAGGATGGAATGATGCCAGGAGAGAGATAATCTGGAATGATATGCTGGAACCACGACAGAGAACCAAGTCCGGCCTGGTCCTGCACCTTGGAAAGTGGAAAATATATAGGCAGAATACATTCACATTCCATGATCAGTTGATGACCTTCTAACCCACTAGTGAAAGAAATCTCAAAAAGAGAACTACTGTGTGCTCCCTATTCTAGATAGCAAATAGTGAAAGGTCCATAGTTGTAATTGGAAAAAATTATATAAATAATGGAGATTCTACGGTC